>NW_015632045.1:0-1606 GCF_001515625.1 Sinocyclocheilus rhinocerous
TCAAAAATGTTGGTTTTAATTTCCCATTCGCTTTATGTCATGTCACAAACAGTAGACACTCGAGTACTATATAAACATATTAGCTGAGCTCCCACACATTTTTTTTAGATATTTATGGGCCATTATTCGAAGCATAAACCATAAGATATGTCCACCCTGTCATGGACATATATATTACAGTTAAATACGTTTTCATTGCAAAATTAAGATACAAATTATGTTTTCTAAAAGGTAAATAAATACATAAAAGATTTTATGTAAACCATGTGTTTTTAAAGAAACTCATACAATTCACACATGTATTTTTTCTTATTTGGAGAAAACTGTGTTATTTGGACGCAGTTTTTTTTGTTTGCATGTTATTGCCCCCACACCTAAACACACTGGATTATATAGATATGATTGAATTATTATTTAAAATATTATTGTAAAATATCAAGATGACAGGGTGGACCAGCACATGACGGGGTGGACACAAAGCAGAACACACAAACCATGAAAAAATATGACAAAGAAACATTTATTCAACTTAAAAAATAATATAAAAAATTAAAAAAAGAATATAATAATAATAAATAATATAATTACATTCTCAATCACATTGATATACCCCCCCCATTCATTTTAGATTTTAGCTATAATAACTACAAATGAATGCTATGTCCACCCTGTCATATGTCCACCCTATCGAGTCTAAGTGGCCGCTTCAATTAGCATATTAGCTTACAACAAACTGACTAGCTAAATAGTTAGAGTTAGTAAGAGAATTTGGTATATTTAAACTTACATATTTTGAAAATACTGTATTCTAATCACTTCTGGCATATTTTATGCCGGCAGGGCGTACATGTTAAGCTTTGGCAAAGCAAGTAAGCAAACTCATACGAAGAAAATTTGACAATTGAAAAGTCACTAACTTATTCACCTCAGCCGTTGAAATTTCCGCCACGAGACAAAAAATCTTTTGTCCTGATCTCACTAAAGGTGATGGCCTTTTCTTAAAGGGGCAGATTCCCCAATACGACAGAGTGGACAACCATTCCAGGGACATGGACAAACTCTTCTTTTATTAAATAAAAATATAGTTTTTATTACAAAATGATCAATACACTCAAATTGAGTAATCTCTTATTTAAAAAAATTTAATAGAACTAAATTTTTAAATTTTATGATTTGACAATATTCTACTATCATTCAAATTTAATGAGCAGTGTATGGGACACTTAGCCTAATATAACCAGGGTTGCCAGGTTTTCACAACAAAACCCGCCCAATTGCTACTCAATACTTGCCCAAAACTAGCCCAATCGTGTTTTGAGGGGGGTCCCCCGATAAAAATTGCGTTCAGGGGGATAAAATACACGTTTTTTGGGGGGGGTTCCCCTGGTAAAATTCACATTTTAGGGGCTAAATATCACGTTATTGGGGTCGCTTCAACCCGCGGACATGAAAAACAACCCGTGGCAACAGTTAAAGTAGCCCAATTCCCGCGGACTTGGCAACACTGAATATAACACACCCTTTAATAGTCATTTTTATGTTAAGTTATCATGGCAAATGGGTTATTTATGTACAGGATACCAAAAGGCACCCTACAGTGATATTG
>NW_015632046.1:0-1265 GCF_001515625.1 Sinocyclocheilus rhinocerous
CACAGTGGCTGAAGGAGAAAAAGGTGAATGTCCTTGCATGGCCTAATCAGAGCCCAGATTTAAACCCCACTGAAAATCTGTGGAATTACTTTAAGACTGCAGTCCACAAACGGTCACCATCAAATTGAACTGAACTTGAGCAGTTCTGCAAAGAAGAGTGGGCAAATATGGCAAAGTCTAGATGTGCAAAGTTAGTAGACAGAGACATATCCCAACAGACTAAAGGCTGTAACTTAATAATAGACTTCACTGTGCTTCTAGGCAAAAAGGTGATTAGCTACACCTGATTGAGTTTACAAGTCATTTTTAGGAGGGGGGTGTGATCCTTTTTCCAACTCAGTGATTCTGGTTTTTAATTTTTTCTGATATGTTGGTGTTATATCTTTCACTTGGATGTTATAAGTTGCACTGAGTAAATACAGCTGGATAAAACAAAAACTGTGTCCGTCTTCATTTCAGGCTGCAAAGCAACAAAATTTGATTATTTTAAAGAGGGGTGATTCTTTCCTATACCAAATGACTTCAAAACTTCACATTTAATTCAGTGTGTTACTTGTAGATTCTTTGTAATTATTTGTTACATTTACTAGCAAAGTCTGAGTGAAAATTGTTTCAAAATAAATCCTACACCAATTTTTTTTTTTACTGTAAAGTACCTGTTTCTCCCAATACAAATACTTTTACAGAATCAAATATATACTGCACATATTAATTTACATTTAAAACATATTTCTGAATAATATATAGAAAATTTTCAGAAATGTTTTATTTGATTTAAATTTATATTTATATGATTGTTCAACCTGGAGCTCAAATACATCTGCCTTAGACTGTTTTCTTGACACAATTCAGCAGAAATTGAATCATCCTGGGTAAATGAGGGAAACAAACTGATCAATAGCTGTGAATCTGGTAAATATTAGTGGCGTGGCCTGCACAAATTGGAGAAGCACTCAAATGAGTTTGCTCAAAGATCAACACATGTGTGAGATCATCATTAAACATCTGAAGTGGCATCAGCATTCAAGCCTTTAGCCACTTCTCACATGTTTTTCTAGATAAAATCGTCTTATATTCACATGAAACCCACAAAGACTTTAAAATTGAATGGAAAAATAGTTCCAGTTCATAAAGCGTTCGTCCCTGCCTCACAAATTGGGAAAATATTTGTAAATGTTCAGCCAGCTCATAAGCATGTTTGCATAATATTTGAGCCACTCCTCGTTCTGGTCCCATGGGTGCCTTGAGGTGGGAAAATAATCTGA
>NW_015632047.1:0-673 GCF_001515625.1 Sinocyclocheilus rhinocerous
AAGCATTGCGTCGCGCTAAAATAACCTGTTTTGTTTTGTTTTGTTAATCAATTCCTGACCCCTTTTAACTGCCTCGACAAGAAGGTTTACATCATAATTATTGAGACTGCATGTGAAAAGGTCATAATTACTCAGTCGTTTTGGCTAAGCAAGCTTCATTCTGTCTTAATTAATAGCGTAACGTCATATTAGTTTCTGCTTTGAAGCGAGGTCGTGCACTTGCAGACCTCTAAAGCGACTGCTCTGGACAACACCGTGCTAAAAGCTCTGGATCGCTGCAGAATTTTAAAAAGGATCATTTGATGGTGTATCACACTCAGCGTTTTAGGAGAATAATAGATGTTGGTTTTATGAAGTAGCGTCCAGAATTGTCAGCAATGCTAAAACATCTGTTTGATTAAAACAAACGGTGCGCTTTGATCTGAAATTGGTGAAACCTAATATCAAACGCACTTGAAATCTGTGTTTAAGAGATTAAATGATGTTCATGGCCTACAAACCATGTCAAGAGATGATTGGTCAGTACAAATACGTGTTTTAAGAAAAATCCCACTGCGTTCACAATAAGTTAACATGCCAAAAGATTTGGAGTCAAGGTGATTCTTTTGTAAAATCTTTATCTGTTACTTTTACAGCAGTCATGGAAAATAATTGTGCAATTACAAAAAAAAAC
>NW_015632047.1:734-1416 GCF_001515625.1 Sinocyclocheilus rhinocerous
CATCGCATTGGATATTGCATCTGATTCGTGAGCGAATTGTTTGTTTGAGTTGATGCTTTGAATTAGTTGCATTGGTTCACAAATTGGTGATTTGTGTCTGCACCGATAGCCTTGTGGGCGTCCCGAGTTCGAATCCCGACTCGAGGACCTTTCCCGATCCTGCCCCCCTCTCTCTCTCTCTCCCAATTCGCTTCCTGTCAACTCTAAACTATCCTATCACAATAAAAGGCAAAAATGCCAAAAATAAATCTTAAAAAAACAACAAAAAACAAATTGGTTCAACAATTGACAATTGATTTGTTAGGGAACTGTTCTGATAATGGATTCGCATAAAACTAGATTGAAAGTCAAGTCACATTATCGGTGTTAAAAATAAAATGATTATTTTACATAGTTTTGGTAAATTTAAGCATATATGCACACTACTGTCTTTTTTAGGCTTTTATTCAGCAAGAAGTCACAGTAAAGACATTTGTAATGCTATAAAAAAAATTATATTTATGATAAATGCTGTTCTTTTGAACTTTCTATTCATCAAAGAGTTCGGAAAAAAAAAAAGTGTGATTTCCACAAAAATATTAAACCGCACAGCTGTTTTCAATATTGATAATAATAATAAATGTTTCATCAGCCAATCATCATATTAGAATGATAGAATGATTTCTGAAGGATCATGTGACAC
>NW_015632048.1:0-545 GCF_001515625.1 Sinocyclocheilus rhinocerous
AAGTTCGTAATCAGTCATATCGTTTGAAATAGAACAGACAGATGGTTCATTCTCAAGCTTATTGGTCGAAACTGGACACACAGATAGCTCAGGATTAAACTCATTGACTGTAATTGGACAGACAGACTGTTCACTATTAGCAACTGAACTGGTAGATATTTCGGTGACTGAAACTGGACTGGCAGAAAGTTCATTTACGGCTTTAGTAGCTGCTACAGGCAGGACTGAGAGTTCCAGAATGGCCCTTGCAGCCGCAACAGAACAGTGAGAGTTCCAGAATAGCCCTTGCAGCCGCAACAGAACAGTCAGGAAGTTCAGAGACAGCATCCTTGGCTGTGACAGACAAGGCTGAGAGTTCAGAAACAGCTTATTCGGCTGGGTTGAGACAGGGCAATAGTTCGCAAACGGCCTCGTTGGCCAGTTCAGGACGAGACGATAGTTCGTAAACGGCCTCCATAGCCGTGACAGGACGGACAGAGAGTTCACAGACGGCCTCCATAGCCGTGACAGGACAGGACGAGGTTGCGCAGATGGCCTCCATAGCC
>NW_015632048.1:581-2757 GCF_001515625.1 Sinocyclocheilus rhinocerous
CAGGACAGGCAGAGAATTCACAGACGGCCTCCATAGCCGTTACAGGACTGGCAGAGGGATCCCAGACGGCCTCCCTGGCCGGAACAGAACAGGACGAGAGTTTATAAGTGGATACCACTGACACCTCTGGAGGTTCTGCAGCAGATGCCGCCACCTCTGGAGGTTCTATAGCAGTAACGTCAGGAAACAGGGACAGTTAATTAACATTCTCCTTAGCTGGACAGGCACAGCGTTCATCAATGGTTCCTTTGACCGCGACATGACAGGCTGAAAGTGCATTGCTGGGCGCCACCACCGTACAAGGAGCTGAAGCGAGCACCGCTGCTTCGGGAGGTTCTGCAGCATGCGCTGCCACCTCTGGAGAAACTGCAGCGGGCACCATCGCTTCGGGGAACACAGCAGGAGAAGCTGCAGCGGGCGCCCTCGCCTCGAGGAACACGGCAGCGTGCGCCACTACCTCTGGAAGATCTGCAGCATCAGCCGCCACCTCGGGAGACATCACAGTGGCCGCCGCCATTTCTAAAGTTTCAGTGGTGGTGTATGCAGCCCAAATACACCATAAAGCGATCCCCATTGTGGGAAGCGCTACAGACAGGGGAATTAGTTCAGGAACTGGAGGGCTTGAGAGCGCTGGTTAAGGGATACCAGCTGCACGTGCCGACACCAGCGGTGGGTCCTCCACGCTGGATGCCAGTCTGGGATACTGAAGAACAGTCCTTGAGGATCTGGATGCAACTGACAGGAAGTGACAGGACTCTGAGCGAACGGACGTGATGTGACGTGACTCTGGATGATCAGCTGTGTTAGGCCTTCCTGAGTGGATTTAGTTGACTTTCACTGTTCATCTGCAGAAAAGCAGGCTCTGTCACCTCTCCACGGAATAAGTGTGATTGTGTGCCCAGTACCAAGCTGTATGAAGGTCGCTCACAATGCTAGGCTGTTGCACCAACTAAAGTATTTATATATAAAGTATTTATCCAACTTGCATGCAACTCCGTGATATATGACATTAAACTCATTTACCTTATTAGTGTCCTCTTCAACCACAACTCTTCTCCTGGTGTTGGGGGATTTTGACACCCTAAACACAGGCTCAAGTGTTCCCTGAAGGAGTTGGGATGCTTCTTCTGTCCAGTGTGCAAATCTCTGTCCATGCCTTTGTAAAATATGTAAATGTATATGCACTCTATTTGTATAACACCTTTCTAGTATCACTTTGCCAACAGTGACTTAATACAGCCGAGATACTGAAATTGTATCTGTAGAGTCTGTCATACCCTTCAAGGCAAAACCTCTCCATCAACTGAATGCACCACCACTGGCGAATCAATGGCACCTCCTCCTAAAAGAGTGCAAAACACAAAAATAAAAACAAACAAACAAACAAAAGAAGCCATATAAAAGTAGTTTGGTATATTTTTGTGGAAATCTAGCTTACCTCTGTGAATGTTAGTGGGCATGATGTACAGGTGCTGAGAGCATACTGTGAAATACAAATAACACTGTAAGACTTTGATTTTATTGTTTAACAGCTTTGACAAATGAAACATTCTTACCATCAGCATGTAGATGCCACAGGAATTCCCCTTTGACAAAACATTCTTACCATCAGCATGTAGATGCCACAGGAATTCCCTGTACACTGTTGAGGAAAATACTGGAAAAGGAAATGTGCATCCACAGTTAGTTTTAAAAACAACTGCTGGCTTGTTTAAACATGTATACAAACATATCCTAATCCTTTTAGGATCGTTTCGACCCGAAAATGATTTTAGTTTATTTTTTAAAACCAAGCATTGATCATTATGGTAAGAGACTTTATGACTTTTGTCAGACTTGAATCGGAAACACGCTCACAAAAAAATTTAGTGGATATGCAGAGTTTCTGTGGTTGTAATTAAAAAAAAAAAAAATTTCCAAATCCTTCCCTCGCGGGTCAGTTTGACCACATAGGAATGAATGAAGTTTCCAGAAATTTTTTTTTTTACTACATGTTATGACCCCGGTCTAGGTCAGGACCGCAACATAAACGACACAATAATGAATGGCTGTTTAAGTACTCATTTTAATTATCTTAGTTGATCTTCTGATCAATCTTTTCGTGCGGTAGCAGTTTTGGAGAGTACAAGCTATATCATCACGAAAATAAACAAATTAAAGAAACTGAGGCAAATTA
>NW_015632049.1:0-13724 GCF_001515625.1 Sinocyclocheilus rhinocerous
CTGTACATCTTTCGTCTTGCATGGGTAATGTGTCTGATGTATGTGTATTGTATTCTTTTATGAGAATGTAGTGCTCCATCCAACCCAGAGGATCAGATTACTTCATTATCCACGTTTTTCTTAATAATATTAAAACATTATTATTATTATTATTATTATTATTCTGCTAACTTCAGTTTCAGCCAAACTGTTATGAACACTGTTTTTGTTATTTTGAGTGCCATGTTTGAGAATTAAGGTTGTCCAATGGAAATGGTTTTTTTTTTGTTTTTTTTTGCACCAACAGAATGTCTATAGGCATTGACACATCACCAATATTTGATATTCCTGATGCTGCTCTGCACCAATCTGTTTGCTATCAGGATGACAAAAAGTAAAAAAAAAGTTACAGCACTTAAAATTGACTGATGACCAAACTTGATGAAAATCTGATGACCAAACAAATAAAAAAAATGCAGGTTTTACTGTTCACATGAATTCAAATGCATTAAGGGTGAAAGAGTACAAAGTAAGATATAGACTATAGCTAAACATTTAACATCTGAGAGCTGCTTTAAGATTGAAATGAAGAAAACTATTATGAGTAGAAAGCTGGTTTTATTCCAAACTCAACCAAAACGAATATATTGCTAATAAACAATCATTTAAAATAAATATTTACTCAAAATATGTATAAACGAACAACTATTATGGTGTAAAAATGTAAAACATTATTATGATACGTGTTTGGTCATTAATAGTTCGCCTCAAAAAGGAAAAGACTGTCATAATTTACTCACCTCCAAGTTGTTCAAACCTGTATACATTTCTTCCAATGAATATGAAAAGTTATTTTGAAGAATGTGGGAAGTTTTCTGTCAGTTTCTGGTTCTCAATGTATTTTCCCCCATACTAAAAGTCAGTGCAGCAGCTGTTTGGTTACCCATATTCTTCATGTTTGAAAAAGTTACTATTGACTTTTTCATAGTGTGATTTTATTTTAAAACCAGATAGTTTCAGTTTGAATGGCAAACTTCATAATAATTTCCAGATTAATAATAATAACAAAACAATAACAATAAGTAATAATAATAATAGCAACAGCAACAACAATAATAATAATAATATATGGAGGCCTTAACAATTAAAAAACAAAAACATACTTTTTTTTTTTTTTTACATTTTAGAATTTAGTTTACATTTGTGACCCTGGCGCACAAAACCAGTCATAAGTCGCTTGGGTATATTTGTAGCAATAGCCAAAAAAACATTGTATGGGTCAAAATTATCAATTTATCTTTTATGCCAAAAATCATTAAATTTATGACTGGTTTTGTGGTCCAGGGTCACATTTCAGAAATCTGGTCATCTTACTAAATATTGCACTAAATAGAAGCATTGCCCTATACAGTGGCAAAAGATTCAGCTATTGTAGGATATAACTAATAATAATGCAATAAACAAACTGACTGCTGAATCCTCAGTTTGTCATAAAGCTTGATTACACCGTGTGATCTGCTGTCAGATTCCTGTAAGATAAAATGGGGAAAGTTTTCATATGTTTTTGTTGTGCAAGAATGCTGAAAGGACACACAGAACAATAGCATCATGCTCATATATATATGCAAGCAAAAACAAATACTGATCGATGCAAACAAACACAGATCCGCGATGGAGCTGAACAAACAGAGAGACACAGTGTTTACAGTAATACTGTATCTTACCGTATTGTGTACACATTGCACCCAGAACGGAGTTGTAGCCTAATGTACCTGGCAAAAGAAAAGTGTTCAAAAACATATTATTCAAAATGTTGTCTTAACGCTCAAACTCCACATTGCGGCATGCCATTTGAAGTACCACAAATTATCCAACTACAGCATATGTTAAAACTCCAGTCAGTTTTTATGCACCTGTATAAGCTTTCAGTGTTTCAATGTTTATAGCACTGTTTTCAACAATTAAGACTGCAATAATAGTTAAGTGCAATAATAATTACCTTCTTGTGTGTTTACAGTTCCAGCTGAACCAGGATGTCATTTTAAAACCTGCAATAATGACCAGCACTACAGGAAGTATTAGTGCTATTAGAAAGAAATAGTGGCTCCGTTCTGTAATAGAAATAGACAACAGCACATTTTATAAGTTCTTGCTTTACTTCAGAATCAAACTTATGACTTTGGCATTGCTAGTGCTGTGCTCTACTGTTTGAGTTACAGGAAAGTAGCAGTAATACAGTACTACAGTACAATACAAATATCAGTCCTGTCCTACAAAGAACAATAGAGCAGCCTAAACAGACTATATTACCACCACTGACGTACCTGCACATGGCTGACAGAGTTGACTGATGTCCAGATGTCTGGTCTGGTTGCTGATGGGATTGTTGAGCACACAGCTAGGTGTTTTTATCCTGATATTTCACCTCCAGAGGTAGAGAGAGACTGATGCTGAGATCAGACACACTGATGCTGGACAATTAACTGTTTCCTTTGTACCAGGAGAGAGTCACATCCCTCACATTCAACACTGAACACAGCAGTGAACAATTGTGATTTGATGACAATGAAGATGATGGAGAACACTGTAAATAATCCCTACTAATGCTGGGAATGGGTAGCAGTTCTGAAAAAAGAAAAGAAAAATGCAAAGACTTCATGAACGAACCATTTAGTTGTCTGCTGAGGGTATGATTGCTTGCTTTCACTGAAATACGCCATGTCAATATGGGATGTCCAAGCTAATACAGAACAGGGCAACCCTGGCTGCGGGTGCAGTACATAAACACACACAAAAAACTAACCCTTAAAGGAATAGTTCACTCAAAAATAACAATTCCGTCATCATTTACTCACCCTCAAGTTGTTCCAAACATGTATAAGTTTATTCTGTTTAACACAGAAGAAGATATTTTGAAGAATGTTGGTAACTAAACAGTTGATGGTCCCCATTGAAAAAAAAAATACGATGGAAGTCAATGGCTACCAGCAACTGTTAGGTTCTTCAAAATATCATCTTTTGTGTTCACCATAAGAAAGAAATAATACAAGTTTGGAACAACTTGAGGGTAAATGCTTTAAATTTTTTAATTTTTGGGTGTACTATCTCTTTAACCATAGTCTGTTAAATGTAAGACTGAGTTTCTAACTGTACTTTCAAGTGCCTGAAAATGTCTCACAAATCTTATTAAGCTAGAGTCTATCATGTAAATCTGTACACTTCTCCACCATGACATCTCTCGCATCCCCCAGGGAAGGAAAAAGACATTGTGTTCAGCCTGTTTCCGGTAATTAAAATGTATTAGCATACTCACCATAGACAGTAACGTTGAATCTCTTTATTGTTATTTGGCGACTGATGATCTGAAGTCTAAAGTCCAGACTGTGCAATACTGATGTTTGTGATGGTAAGAGATCCAGTTTGGCTGTCCACAAGGAGTTTGTCTCTGAATTTCCCTTCATGCATAAAGCTCAGGTTGACCATTTTTATGATTTCCGCTATGAGAGTGTGAGGTTCATAATTCCACAATAATATGTGATCCTGCATATTGGATAATCCAGTGTTTAGTGACAGAATCTCCCTCCACCACTGATACCGACTTCACGCCTTCTGTACCACCAAACGCACCTAAAACAAAACATTTTACTAAAAAGACTTTAACTAAAAATCTACTTTATTTTTCTTAGTATGTTAGTCTGTTCTATATACCCACATTATTTTGTTTTTAATTAATAAAACACAGGGCAAACAATCGCGTGAGACGCACATATAAAGGAAATACAACCTACCATCTGAGATCAATATACACAGCCAAAAGACATTCCGAGACAGCCTATTCTTCACAATTGAGTCGCAACTCCCGGACTCCACAATGCGACGTGCCGTTTGAACGATCCAACTGCGCGCTATAAAACTCCAGTCAGTTTGGTATGGGAAGACATCACGTGCAAAAGACACTCCCTATGCACCTGTCATGTTTAACGAGCAATTTATGGCCAATGATGCTTATAATTTTTATGCTGGTACCAAATCACAAGTAATGTAGCCCAACATTCCCTCAAACTGGAGTTTAAGAACGCTCATAGATAATTGCGGAGCCTCCTGTTTTGCAACCAGTCCTACAGAAACCAGAGAATATGCGATGCTATATCAGCAAAGCGAAAATAAAGATCATCGAGTATTTCACAAACAGCCAACAAAGCTAAGTCTATCTTAAAAACAAAAATATGTGATTGTAAATGATGATATGCGTAAATAGTAGGCTATTTAAAAATTAAAGTCATTCAACGATTTTCAAATATTATTTGTAAAAAAGCAATGTCCATAGATTATCAGACATGACATTACAGTGCCATTAGAAACAGTGTGCAGATGGACTTTAATTTTGCTCATTCTTCTTCCATGATCCCAGTCTAACTTAAGGGGAGCAAGGGAAGCCAAATAGGCAGTTAAAGTGTATGTTAAAGATGGCAAAGTATATTGCAAACAGTGATTTATAACCAGTCCTAAATCACATATCTAATATCAGGTAATACAAGAAAAACCAGGCTGGGTGTTTCAAAGGAAAAAATAAATGTTTCATTTGCTATTAGAGTAAACACAGAACATTTTGCTAACATAAATACATATGACATCACCCACAACATTAATACCACCTGCCTAATATCATGCTAGCAAAATAGACCAGTATGGTCCATTTCTGACACTCTCATGCCACCCCTTCAGTGAAGTGAAACAAAATAACATATTTACAAAAATGCTTTACTAACCTGACAATGAACTTTAAAAAAAAAAGTTGTGGTATTTTCCCACTAGATAGCTGCTCGAGAATGAAATAAAGCAACATATGGAAGGGAAAACATTGATTATGTAAGTGACATCAGGTCAAGTAAAATGCTAGAAATCGTGGTATTGACCTACAACACAACAATAAATAAACAGTCTGTTTGATCCTAAATTGATGTCTTAATGCATGAGTACACAGTGTGATCTGCTGCAATGAAAACAGAACTGAAACCAAAAATAAATTCAAGTAGGTTCAGATACAAACATTAAAGTACAAGATTATAATATAAACTAGTTTACAATATTAGTTACAATATATGAGCTCTTCAGTGTCACCATAAGTAGCACAGCAGTGTGATCATGTAAGCACATGTTCAGACACATACACTATAGACTACAAGGAATGTATAGAAATGGATAGTGTTTACATAAGGAAAACAGGTACAGTTCACACAGTAATACAATATCCTACTATAGTCTATAGTATCCTACAAAAGTATTGTCATGTTTTGCTGCAGGAGAGCAATTAGTAGTACATTTTGCATTACATTTGCAGGAATTTAATGTGAATATTGTACAAAGTAACATTTATCTTTAGCAACACTGTGAAAGTAAAAAGCAGGCACAGCAATGGCAGTACAATTATTGATATCTAGGTACAATAATATGCGTCACAGGACTAAACATGTCAATGTTTTCGAATTCCTCTGTTTTCACAGTCCGCACAACATGAAAATGGCATTTTCAAATGTATCCACTTTGGAGTCTTCAAAAAACTCAGTTTTCACTGGACAAAACCGTTATCTCACTGTGGACTGAAAGCCAACATGTAAAAAGATGCACTTTCAAACTTATCCGAATTCATGTGGAAGTACTAGTAGCCTAGGACAATCACCAAGTGTCATGTGACTAATCACTGTGAACAGGAAATTGAGACTATCAAGAGTTTAAGATTAAATAGTAATAATTGAACCACGTAAACTATAAAAATGTATATGAATCTCAAATGGTGGCAAGAAGAAAAATTTTGAACTTCTTTTGACATTATTTTACACATAAAGATCTGTTGCAATACTAACCTTCTTGTCTTGCTCGTCTGGAGTTCATTCTGTGATAAATCACCACAACTGCAGTCATGACCAAAACCACTAAAATAAATGTTGTACATAATGAAGATAATAATGAATGTGGGAGTTCTGTAAAGAACAAAGACAAATTTGAAATGAGCATATCTGGGTCCTTCCAGGACCAAACAAAAGTGTAAATCACAGGTGTTTTTATTTAACAGTCACAGAAAAGACACAGTATGGAAATATGCAAAAATGTTGACATCTATATATGTAAGTTGCAGCTGAAAATATTTTATCTGTGGTGTTCATGCTGCCCTCGACTCGGTGTTTTTCAGTAATATCATTGTGAAGAATGATGAAATCTCTCTCAGTCACACGTGTCACCATTTCATCCCTCGCAAAATCATTCACATCTAGTAAAAAGTTTAATTAAAGCAATAGCTATAATATGGTCAGTGATGAAAAATGTTAATGCATCTGAAAATTAATCTTAGACACTGTCATGCAAAGTTGCAGCCTATTTTTTACATTAATTTTTTTATTTTATTTTATTTGTGTGTGTGTGTGTGTGTGTGTGTGTGTGATCATCTAGCCTATTCATTATTCAAAAGGACAAATCTCAGTTACTATTTTGGTCACCAAGAGTTTTTCAAACGTTTCTCTGTCTATATAGGCATATATAATTTTTGTCAAATGAAACGGTAAAATGCTCATAAGTGACCGCTTCGTCATACGTTCACCTATGTTTTTCTTTACTACTATCGCTGTGCATGCAAATATGTCTTCGTTTGTCACAGGACTATTTGGATACGCAAAAGGCAGCAGTCAAATTTATTCAGTTTAGTTTCACCTGTTCCAACAGCAAAAGAGAAACTACTATCCAGCTAACAGGGAGCATTCTCAGAACTTTGGCTTAACGTTAAGAACAGACATTCCTCCAGTAATTTTAATAGAATGTTTGTTCAAATATATGTGGTCTTTAATAATGATTATACATTTATACATTGTTCATGGAATGTTTTCTGTGAAATGATTTAGTTGGATGTTCATGTAACATTTTTTTATTTAACTACTTGTTTCTGAATGTTCAGCGAACACAATGTCCCTGTTTGCAAAATCATAGACGAATGTTTCCAAAATGTTACATAACCAAGAAAAGAAAAAAAATTCTAAAACATTTAGAAAACTTAATGTTTTGAACGTTTTGAAACATGCAGAAATAATTTTTTTCATAACTCAACATGAACATTAGCACAACATTCTTAGAGCATATTTTTGTTAGATGGGAAGGACTGTTGAAATGTCAGTTGGAAACACTAAATGAGAACATCTATGTGAGCACCAAATGTCAGAATTCAAAGTAAGAAACGTTGCAGCGGGGCTGAACCCGCAGCATGTAGTGGACTGGAAATTTCCCTGAATGCTGCTTTAAAGGTTCTAGCAGGCTCATCAAAAACCTCAATGGTTGCAAACATTCATTTCATGGCAACACATGTAAATTGTATTTTTTGTGGTTCATCTTTTTTAAATTGTATTTTTCCCCTCTGAAACATGACTGATTTTGCAGTGGACTCCTTTTAGAAATGATGTTAAATCCATACACACATTGCTGTCATTACTGGGACAGTTACACTCTCTGTGCTCTAGAGTCTAGGGGGCAGCATTTAACTTCCTTTACAATAATTTCAGCTACCAGCAGAGGACTTTATTCATATGTACATGTATAGTGAATTGCTCATCTGGGAATCTCCCTAGAGCTCACGGTACATTACAACGCCTGGAATTATGGAAACGGGCATATTCTGAATTGCTACAGTGCTGCAAGACAAAACAACACCTGGTGGTGGTTTTAATTACAACTGCAATGAGTTGTTTTGTCTGAATGGCATTTCAGGTTACATTGTTGTCATTATGTGCATTCATCATTGTTTTAGATATTGATCCAAGTGTGCTACAGGTGGTAACTAAATACATATTTTAAAAACAGAAAGTATGTTAAAAGCACATTTTAGTTCATATTTATGGTGTCCCACAATAGCACAGATGAGTACACTTAGATTTTGCAAGATTATCTTAAGTACTAACGAATAATATTTTTAGTACACTCTAAAAAATGCTGGGTTGTTTCAACCCAACGTTGGGTAAAATATGGTCTAACCCAGCTGTTGGGTTACATTTTTGAATTAAAGTTTTAACCCAAAAGTTGGGTTAGTCCATATTTGACCCAAAGTTGGGTTGAAACAACCCAGTATTTTTTAGAGTGTATAATAAGTAAAAAATTTGTGCGTGAAAATAGAGCACTTTAAGTATGGAAGTGCACTTTTTTTCCCCTCCTGGGCAGCTCTAATTCCCCAAAATAAGTGATTTAAAACTGTTTGTCATCATACCAGAAAGGAGCCCAGGAGTGTGATCATGTAAGCACACGCTCACATACTCCATACTGTAGATACAGGAATGTAAGGAAGCTGAGGGTGTTTGCATACTGAAAAAAGACAGTTCACAGTTACACAATATATCTTACCATACTCTGAAACTGATGTGTACAGAATGTAGTATCAACATAATGCATCTCTACATCCTGAACCGTTTTAATAAAAAAGCATACATTAAACAAATACATTTGAATCTACATGAAATGTTTATTTATTGGCATGTCAGTAGTTGCCTTTTTCCCATGGTCCCATGTGGTAAATAAAAACCTACAACTACAGCTACAGTAACACCTATAGAGTAACAGCTATTGCCATTATGAGACATGAACGCTTGTAATGCACAGAAAATAGTTATCTAATACAGTGTAAAATTAAAAATAAATAATTATGATTATGGAAATGTGATTTAACATTTAGGTTTCAAATAAGCAGGCGGTATTTATTCTAGGGAACATAAAAGAAAATACTTTGCAGAAATGTTGGGACCCCAAAATCATTGGACCCCATTAACTTCCACTGTATGGAAAAAAAGTATCTTATCTTCTTTGCTCCCCAGAAGAAAGTAAGTCATATACTGTAGGTTTGGGATGGCAGATTTAAAAAATCAGCCCAGTACATAGAAACTGCATCAGATCCAGTTAATAAAACTTTATTTTTGATTAAATGAAACCAGTTACACGGAGATATACAAAACTAAAGACATTTTAACTAAAATGTAACACAAGAATGCCATAGTACTGTTGTTTAGTGTTTATAAAGCGCACAATGATGATGAAGTCATGTTTCAACACTTGCTGATCTTCTAGGTGGTTTTCCTAGCTGGTTGCTTTCTGCCAGGTGTATACTGTATGTCTTATCCCACTCTCCTAATTTGAGGCATCATTCATGTCTGGAGCACAAACCGTAACTGTAAAGGTATAGTTATACAGTGTTGGGGGTAATGCATTACAAGTAACGCGAGTTACGTAATCAGATTACTTTTTTCAAGTAACTAGTAATGTAACGCATTACTTTTTAATTTACAAGAGAATATCCGAGTTACTTTTTCAATTAAGTAACACAAGTTACTTTTTTTCCAATTTATTTATTGACAGCTCTCCTGTTCCCATGTTGAGAGAATTCAGAAGTACTGTAGTTACTGTACTGTAACTGTAGTTCTAAAATAAATATGAATATACATTAATTCATCTCACTCACAAAAAAAAAACACAGATTCAGTATTCCTCAAAATGAATAAAAATAATGCAACTCAGAATATGACGCAAACCTGCAATAATTAAATGTTAAACCACACAAATATCCTTTATGTATTTAATCCCATTCTATTAACCAATGTCTTTGCTTCTGACCTTCGATGATCCAGTTCAACCATACTAATAAGTACAAATTACTCTAGAAAAACATTTGTGTCTTTTTTTATTGCTGAAGTGTGTTGAAATTTCTTCTTCTGCATTCTACTGTACGGACATAAATTTACTTTCCACTCAGCCTGAGGCTTATTCATTTCACTTTTGTTGTTAAAAGGCTTTTATATTTGCCAAAAATATAACTTTTTTATTTTAAAAACAAACAAGTAAGCCTTGTCCATATTTAAAAAGTAACTCAAAAGTAACTATTACGGCCTTCCACATGGTCGCCGATGTTGGTGGTAGAAGTGAGCGAGTAATTGACGCGTGCAAATTAAATCCATGCACTGATGTTAAACGCTTTCCGTGTCCTTTATTCTGCTTCAATCACAACCAATAAACAGCTCGCTTCCTGTAAGCTGTCCTTTCAGTTCATGACATACCAATTTAAAGTTCATACCTTGTAGACAGAGCAAATACATTGTCCATAGTCCATATTATTCCTTGCACGATTATGCTTCAAGTTCGGTTCAACACAATATAGACAGTTGACACAATAAGTTAGTGCACAGGATAATTTGGAGCTGTACGCTCAATCGGTCACGGTCAAAAACTGTTTGCTTTCCTGCCATCCAACATTCCATCCCATTAGCCAGGTGCTCTTAATATAAAAGTATCACAACGCCTCCCCATGGACAAAACACATATTGCATTAAAATGGCTCCTACACACCGGCCCCTTAATTGATCATGACAGGAAGACATAACAATTACACAAATTATTCATAAAGGAGCCATAAAAGTTAAAGCAACATATACAAACATTTGCTCATAAATTGTGATATTGTTACATTTACAATCACAAACCCTCATTCACATTAGTCATTTGTCTCCAACAAAAGGCAAATTTTTCCAACAGGTCGTTCTAAAACACTACCTTTAGTTTTAACCTTTACTGTACGAACTAGACCTTTATCATCTGGAAACGTTTCCAGTACTTTACCAAGTGGCCATGAACCACGAGGTGCAGTGGGATCCAGTATAAGAACAATATCCCCCGGAATAAAACTTCTTCGTTCCTTTGTCCATTTTTGACGTTGTTGTAACAGAAGTAGATACTCCCTGATCCACCTTTTCCAGAAAAGGTCAGCTAAATACTGAACTTGTCTCCATCTTCTTTTTACATACAGATCTGACTTTTCAAAGAGACCAGGCGGTAAAGCAGGCTTGCCTTTCATAAGAAGAAGATGGTTAGGTGTAAGGGCCTCAAGATCATTAGGATCATTAGAAATCTTGGTGATCGGACGATCATTTAAAATGGATTCCACCTCACACAGAACAGTATGGAATGATTCATCATCCAATACCTGTTGACGCAGTACAGAAGAGAGAATATTTCTCACCATACGAATGATTCGTTCCCATGCCCCTCCACAATGGGAACCTGCTGGTGGATTGAAACTCCATTTTACTCCTAACTGAATTAACTCCTTTTCAATTTGCCGCTTATTCCATGCAGAGAGAGATTCTTTCAATTCTCTGTTGGCACCAGTGAAATTTGTTCCATTGTCTGATCTGATGTGAATCACTTGTCCTCTTCGATTTATTCATGTTCAATGTCAATTGTCATTCATTATTTTGATTTTGCATGTCAATAAAAACATACCTAATTCACACAACATGCTGCTGTTGTGGTTGTTGTTTTAATGTAAAACCCTAACCAAGGCTACACTCTTAAGATGTCTCATTACTGATTTTCTGGAGCTCAGCCATCCAACAGACAGTCAACACACTCTCAACAGGTAAATAATTTCTTTCTTAAATGTCTATAAATTATAACTTTCAAATGCTAATTGGTTTTTCCATGTCTTTTCTCTTTTTAGTTTAAGAGAACATGTAAGTGTGACCAGCTCTATTCAGGTAAGGATACTCTCCTCTTCTTCACTAAGTAACAAAGATATTGAATTTATGGTCCATTTTGTTAGATATTTTTTTATTACTAGTGTTTATGCATAAACATACCCAGCTATCCCATGACTTTATATAACTTTTTCCTTTTAACATTGTGATGTGCTCACATACTACTTTTGGCCTTCATAAACAATTGTTTTCACATAAAGTTCAATGTCCATTGTCATTCATTAATGTATTCTGCTAATAACTGTTGTTAGAACATTGTAATTTTTGCTACAATTTCACATCATTAAAAAAAAAATTTAAGTACAAGCCGAAGAACCCTTTTCTCGTACTGTTTAGAACCATTTTTCTTAAGAGTGTAGTGTAGGGGGCGGGCGCTTCGGCTTTTTGATTTGATGAGAAGATGAAGTACGATGTGACGTCAAAAAAAATCGTTGAGCTGTTTTGGCGGAAGTGACGAACTAAGCTTTGAATGCTTATATCTTCTAAATGCGAATTATGTCACTGTTTTGGAGCACACTGCCTAATAGATAACCTTAAGACTAACATATATCAGAATGATCTTAAAGTAAGTCTGAATTTGTGGTGGCTATGCTTCAAAGGGGACATCGGATGCCCATTTTCCACAAGTTGGTATGATTCTTTAGGGTCTTCTTGAAATGGTCTCAGTGGTCACGTAAAACAACACCCTTTTTACCTTGTCAAAAACAGCTCTGTTTACAGCGACTCGTTTCAGTGTATATCTCTTTACATGCTAATGAGCTCTGCTCACTGTTCACAGCGACTCATTTTGGGGCATGTCCCTTTAAATGCTAATGAGCTCTGCTCACCCGCCCCTTTCTTCCGTGGAAGAGCAAAGGCGATTCGCAAATAATCATAAGAAAATATAAAGTGTGATACTTACTTCTTCTGGAGGTGCAGCTGGATCACGAACAATGGGCACTGATCCATCATTGAGTTTTAACTTTTTAACAAAACCTGCCTTGAATTGTCCCTCATTCAGAAAGCAGTCTGGAGTAAAATGATATGTGCAGACATAAATTAATTTAGGTAAATTCGTTGGCGCATTACCATCAAAATCAAAAGCTAATCCACTGTGTCCTCAGTGTCTCCGATGTCTGGAGAAAATTAGGACTCTTCTACATCTAACAAAAAAACACCTGCATTGCTTACAAGACATTGTTGTTGCTACAGCTGCTCGAGAGCGGAGAAAATGACGGACTTCGTACAACTGGCTGAGGGTGGAAATATACTAATACGGGACAGTACGTCAGCAGTCGTGGGAGGGGCCTGAGCAATATGACATAATATTTCTCAGAAAATCAAAATGGCCTGATAACTGTTTAGGTTTTGGGGGGATTAAAAAAAAAAAGTGAATGGATTTTTATCGTTGTAGGGTGGTTGTGTCCACACACTGCTAAGACACATTTATATGCAAATGAAGATATTTTGCATCCAATGTCTCCTTTAAAATGAAAATATTATAATCTTAATTCAAGTGATGAAGGATTTCGAAATTCTGACAGTAATCAGTGTTCAGTATTACTGTAAGGTTAACCCTGCCTGGTTTACATACTTGAAAATGATTAACAGTTGAAAACATTAGAAATTTAGAAAAGTAATCAAAAAGTAATCAAATGTAATCAGTTACATTACTTTAATAAAGTAATTGAAAAGTTACACTACTTATTACATTTTAAGTAGGGTAACTTAAGATATTTTGCATCCAATGTCTCCTTTAAAATGAAAATATTATAATCTTAATTCAAGTGATGAAGGCTTTCGAAATTCTGACAGTAATCAGTGTTCAGTATTACTGTAAGGTTAACCCTGCCTGGTTTACATACTTGAAAATGATTAACAGTTGAAAACATTAGAAATTTAGAAAAGTAATCAAAAAGTAATCAAATGTAATCAGTTACATTTAATAAAGTAATTGAGAAGTTACACTACTTATTACATTTTAAGTAGGGTAACTAGTAATCTGTAACCTATTCAGTGTTAATTTCGTTGACGAATAATTTTCGTCATAATGTTCGTCAACGACATTTTTTTCACTGACGACAACGAGACATAACAAACTAAAACTCTTTTTGAATGACAAAAACTATGACGAAAATATATTGACATTTTCGTCAACGAATAAAAACGAGACGAAAATGTTAGGGAGGGACGATTTGGGAAGAGATTAATTCA
>NW_015632049.1:20529-27547 GCF_001515625.1 Sinocyclocheilus rhinocerous
GCCTCTGACTCGTCGTTACAGAAGACTTCGCCACACACGGAACCAGCAGCGATCTATCAGCTAACCACCGAGGTTTCTGCCCAGGCCTCCATGTTAGCGTCTCATCAACAACAGCTGCAACGACTCACCGCGCTCACGGAAGAGATGGTGAGGACGCTACAAGCCCTTCGCGTCACCATGCCTGAGCCCAACATTCCTCCATCCGTTCCGTCACAAACTATTCCCAGTCCCAGTCACTCATCTACCAGCCCACGTCTGGCATTTCCCGAGAAATTCGACGGCTCACCGGAAAGATGTAAGGGCTTTCTATTACAATGCTCCATGTTTGTAGATCAACAACCGCAGTTATACCCCACCGAAGAGATTGTCGGGTTTCGTTTGTTTGCTCATTGTTGACTTGACGAGCTCTGGACTGGGCCACTCCTGCTTGGGAGGGGAGACGGCTGTCATTTCCATAATTTAACTGCTTTCTGAAACGTTTCCGTGAGGTTTTTGAGCATTCAGCGGGCGGAAAGGAGCCTGGAGAACAGTTACTCGCTCTACGACAAGGACGAAGCACAGCTGCGGATTATGCTCTCTCATTCCGCACCCTCGCAGCACAGTCAGGATGGGAGGACGAACCACTTAAACTGCTGTATCGCAAGGGACTCACTGCCGAGTTACAGTCAGAACTCGCCTGCCGTGACGAGGGGAAGACCCTCGAACAATTCATTGATCTCTCCATTCGCATTGATAATTTAATGCGTGCACGACGTACCCCTCGCCACATTCCTGTGTATACTCAAACAGTCACAGTTTCCTCTGAATCAGGACCCATGCAGATTGGTTTCACTCGCCTCACAAATGAAGAACGAGAGAGAAGAATTCATAATCATCTCTGTCTCTACTGCCGTCTATCCGGCCATCTGAGAGCCTCCTGTCCTACTCGTCCTGCCGCTCGAAGTTCCGCTACGGTGAGTTCTACTCCTGATTCCATTATTCACACAGAAACCATCCGCCTATTCGCCATTGAATCTCCTCAGAATCCCATCATCCTTGGCCTGCCCTGGCTAGAAAGACACAGCCCCCGAATTTCATGGACAACTAAACAGATTCTACAATGGTCTGACTCCTGCGAACAGAATTGTTTGCTCAGTAACCTATCGCACTCCTCTCCATGACCAGCCCAGATAACAGATGATTCACCGGTTCCGGGAGTACCCTCTGAGTACAATGTCCTCGCTGACGCTTTCAGTAAGACCAAGGCCTCACAACTTCCTCCTCACCGACTCAGTGCCTGCGCTATCGATCTTCTTCCAGGATCAAGCCCATCTAGAGGTAGAGTTTTCCCACTATCGCAACCAGAATCTGAGGCCATGAAGGCATATATTGAGGAGGAGCTGTCAAAGGGGTTCATTAGACCATCCACCTCACCTGCGTCAGCTAGCGCGAACGATTCTCATAGTAACTACTATCTGTCGAAATAACAGACGAACAGCAAAATATGTGGAATTTCATTTGTTCATATGTGTTCAACTGTCCCATATTGACGTGACAACTTACTATAATTATAAACTAACGTTACATGTAAATGTGTGTCTATTGCCACTGTAGTTGTAGTGACATTAAAGCTTGTCCGGGACAGTTTTTTAGTGAAAGACATCTTTACATGCCCGATTGAACAAGTTAGCCTGATTAAAACTTGGGTAAAAAAAAAAAACTAGGGAAGCATCGAAACGCAAGACTGATTCTGATTTTATTACATTCAACATCAAAACAAATATCCTTAACGGCACACATAAACTCACAAGAAACATGAGGCAAATGTTCATGTTTTGCTGATTATCACGATTTGCAAATGTTACATAGTTCAATACACAATTAGTTAACATTAAGTTACTTACTTTTTAGACACAATATTGACTGTTGTTCTATTTCACCAACGAAAATCGTTCCAAACAAAGATCAAAGCAAAGCTCAGCGGTGTTTTTACTGAATGATTCAGCATTTTGTACAATTAAATGAATGACTCAATTGACTCACTCGTTAAGTTATTTGCTTCCACCTAATGGCGGTTTAGTTTCACGTTTAAAAAGTATTATAGCATTTTTCCAACATTTCTTATTTGTAATTTAAAAAATTAATGTAAAATATTAATGTCATAACACAGTTGTAATTTTGCATGATAAATGATTTAATTTGATTGGTGGTACAGTTCTACAATGTATTATTATAATTGCATTTATTAATCAAATGTAAGAGTTTGTTTATTTTAAAAGATATGCCTTTTTGGGTGTTCATTTTGATCTCATTTATGTAATGCATTTAAAAAAATTACTTGATAATTTTCATTATTTCTTGTAGGTGCAAAGAATAGCAGCTGATGTGGAGAAATGTTTGATGCTTCAAGACTCTCTGAAGCTGATTATATTAGGTAATGTATTCTTAATTCTGTTGCAAATCATTTGATAAACTTGTATTTTAGATTACATTTTATATTGAAATACTGTATTTTAGGTTACATTATGGCTTATATTTATTCATTTCAGGTGCACCCAGTGGCTTTTCGAGGGTCAAATAGTTGTGAATTCATACCTCTACTTTGTGGCTGGATTTGCAGTCTTATTACAACTTCAATCTGGCATCCCGGGAGCAGGCATCTTTTGCACACTTGAATTTTTTCAAAGGTAGATCGTTCCGTAACTCCACAACCAGACCTCACCGGACAATGGCACCTTTTTAGTTACACCCAGAGTCACTACCCCCTCCTACCCTGCGAATTTCGAGCCCCGGGATGCCCCCGTTGCTTAGAACAAAGCGATAGAGTGAAATCGTTCCCCTGCGCTGTGACGGCTCACAGGAGAGCTCGTGGGTGATTCCCATTTATATCATTAAGCAGAGGTTCAAACTCCAGTAAAGATAAATAAATAATCTAAGTAAGGTAAACTATTGGATGTTACAGTGTAGAACATAAGCTCAAACAACAGAATTTGTGGTATAATGTTGATTCCAGCATTTTATTTTATCCCTTGTTAACCAAAATTATACGAATTCTGTTGATTGACCTGAATTTTTATAGAAAGTTAATGTTCTACAGTTTACAATTTACTGTTAAAATTATTCTTTGCAGCGTTTTCATTGTTAAATTATTAAAACATCATCTTGAATTTAGGGGTGTTTACAAGATTTTATTGGCAACTTTAGTTGCCAGGTAAATACTGTACTTTAGTGAAATTACAAAAAATTGCTGTAAAATATATTTACAGGATTTTATTGGCAACTTCTGTTGCCAAGTAAATACTGTACTTTAGTGAGATTACAAAATATTGCTGTAAAATAAACTACAAGTTTAATTCAATGTTACTGTAAAAATATTACAAATTACTGTATTTCACATACAGCAATTAACTGTAATTTGTTTTGCAATATTATACTGTAATCGATTTTACAGCAATTAACATGATTTTTACAATATTTTATTGGCAACTTTTTTGCCAGTAACATCCTGTAAACTCTACGGTACATTTTTTACAGTGCAATGTTTGTTTACAGGATCAAAGGAAGCAAAGTTTCCTTACTTTAGCAAAGGAAAACCAATCTCCTCTTGGCTTATATCGAAATCCTCTGACATTCTTCTTTACAAATCCTCGTTTTGTACTTCTAATTCGTGACCGTTGCTTTGTTTTGATCTCTCTGCTGCACTTCTGCGTTCGTCACTTCTGAGCAGTGCATGCGCAACGCCGACGTCTTACGTCATCTGCCCGGAACTGCTTCCGTTTACAACAGTGAGCGCAAGCTAGATTAAAGGATGCGCTTTATTTCACTTCTTTTGGACTGATGAACTGCAACACCTGCTGACTGCCATTAAACAGCTTGGAAGATCAATGTCAATTTTTTATATAACTCCGATTGGATTTGTCTGAAAGAACAAAGTCATATACACCTAGGATGCCTTGAGGGTGAGTAATTCATGGGGTAGTTTTCATTTCTGGGTGAACTAACCCTTTAAGGGTTAAAGAGTTGCATTGGCCCTTAGGCTAAGATTGGGGTAATTGAAATCATGATAAACTACTGTTTTAGACCAATGAAAATTAGGCATAATCAGTTCCAAAAAGCTGTGATGACTTTTAACTATTGAATGTTTGATTATAAATATAAATATTATTAGTACTCAAGATTATATCTTATTTGCTGTTTGTAGATGAGATTTAACACTGTAGTTTAATGATGGAACAATAATGTTTGACATCATACATGTCAATGCTGGTGCTCCTGTGCTTGAAACATACTTTTCCTTTCATCCAACATTAAGTATTGCAAATATCACTCAATAACGATTAATCTACAATATAACTTTTTTCTGTGCTTTCTGAGGGTAAAAATGTTGATTAAAGACACAGATTAAAGACAACTATTTATTTTTAATTAATTTAAAACACATTTATTAATTCAAGTGAAATAACTTTTTTTTGTCATTTCCTGATAAACAGCTTTCTCTGATTTGACTGCTGCTTTCAGCATTTCTGCTTGTGTTCAGTCACTTACAGTTGTTCCTAACCTTACACAGCTAAAATGATACATGCACTTTTATGCTAAATAAATCAAGTAATTTCAAAGATAAAAGATGCACATGAGAAGCTATGTTCTTTATATTAACAGGATAATGAAAAAACAGATCTGTTGCTTAGATACCACTGCATATGTTTCAGAAATTTCCCCCCAGAAAACCCTTGCTATATTCTCATGTCTCTAAATGCTTCTAAATGTAAGGTTATGGAACACTGGATAATTACACCAAGCTTTTAAATGTCATTTATGTTTCTTGCTGTAACTGTGACAGCTGTGACTAAAAAAAGACCAATAAATCAATAAAATACAGTTTTTGTATCATGCCGTTTTCATCTAAAATAAAACCAAAAGTTAAGGTAAATACACCTTCCACCAAACAAAGTACAGAAACAATATACCAACAGACAAGTCTAAGTAAAACAATAAATCATTGTTAAAATAATGAAAACATTTAGTGAAAATGTGTATTTTTATGTGTTTGTTTCTTTTGTAATTTGTGCCATTTCTCTTGGGTTTCTTATTGCTTGATGCACATCAGTCCGACAGTTGCTCTGACAGTCTCTCCAGCTCGTTAATCTCTGTGGAGACATCTAGAAATGACAATGGTTGAGATTAATCTGTCAATACATGATTGTCAAATACTTTATCTGTGTTGTAGTAGGATGACATTCTCTCTTACCCATCCATTTGAATTTGCTGGTTTGTGACAGTAAGAGTTCCATTGCTCTCTTTAGTCCTGATTCAAGAGCATCCTTTATGTAGAGCTGCACAAAGAACAAAAGAAGATTCAGTTTAGTCATTGTAATCTAAATCTAAGCACATGCTTGTCCTAATGAATGTAAAATCAGTACCTTTAGGTTATTGAACTTTTTAAGCATTTCAATTTTTGCTTTGTTGAACATGTCTTGTTTTCTCTCATCAACCGTGTTTATTAACAGTATTTGCCTTTCGTTCATGGATCCTGTTCCTCTTAGAGCTGCAGCTTCTAAAATAAGAAACACTTAGAGTTGATTTATATTCTTTCTCATGAAGACGCATAAGAACAAGAAAATATTTACAATAAAACTGCTAAAACGTTTATCAATATTATACGTTAATTTTTTTTATATATTGTGCCATTTTGAATATGTTTATTAAAGAAAATACAAAATCAGAGCTCAATAATAAGGATGGCCTTCAGAAGCTGGTTTTACCTAAACTTTAAATAAACTTTCTGGTGTTAACTGACAGTTCATTGAGTGTGAGGTTTGAACCTACAATGTTTTGATTACCTTTTTCTATTAATATTTGTTCATTCTTTTGTGTTTCTGGTAAAGACTTTTAGTTTAAATTTCCCCTTTTATTTTTTTATTTTTTTATATATATAGAATGAGCTAGTGATTGTTTTGTAAGCACATATGTGCAACAAATAAAATAAATAATTTGTGATTACAGTATTTTTTTAATACTGTAGTAGCTTTTAATGCTAGCTTACTTTTATAGCCAGACGCCATTTCATTCTCAATGGTTTTTTTGATTGATGAGTAGATGTCCTTCTTCATGGCAACAACATCCATGTTGAGTGATGCCTTCAGTATGGTTTCCTTTCAAAAAAGGGGGACAACACAGTAATAAAACATTGAGTGGTTAAAGTTTTGATTTTCATTAATTTCTTTCATTCTTTCTTTCTTTTTAAAACAAGCTCCCTGCTTACTTCAGTCCTACACTAACTATTAACAGCTCCTACTGGTTTATAAAATAATGAAAGAGAGCACTGGTCATTCACTCCCCCCACCTACAATCCCTGCCTGTAATAAGACTCGAACCCTCAACCTTTGGGTTGCACGTCCAACTCTCTAACCATTATGCCACTACTTTTGTGTCAAAAAAGTATATTTATCTCACAATTCAGATAAAGTCTGAATTGCAAGATTTAAACTCGCAATTCCAAGAATAGAAGTCCAAATTGTGAGATAAAAAGGTCACAATTACTGTTTTTACTTTTTTATCCTGTGACGGAAACAAGCTTGCATAGTAACCAAAGTAGGCCATGTATGTTGTAATTTTTGTTAATCGCTGGCATCAGCTACCATCGGGGCACCATCCACATCCAACCCCCACCCACTGGAAAACAATTTTAATCAAGGTTTCAACTGAATTTCTGCATAGGGGTAGTGTTGTTTTTGGCGGCCTGTTTTAATTTTAGTTTTAGTCTAGTCTTTGTGTGAAGTTGTCATTTTAGTTTTTATTAGTTTTAGTCACGTTCATACTCTTTTTAGTCTAGTCAAGTTTTAGTCGACTAAAAGTCTGAGCATTTTAGTCTAGTTTTAGTCGACGAAAACTGATGACATTTAGTCTAGTTTTAGTCAATGAAAATTGTATTTTAGTTATCTTATTATATTATTGTTACCTTATAGACTCAAGAATACATCCATTCCAGACACGGAAGACGCTCTGATTTGAATTTACAACATTTATTTTACCAACCAAA
>NW_015632049.1:29241-30499 GCF_001515625.1 Sinocyclocheilus rhinocerous
CCGCCTCTGGGGGCGCTGCAACCTCTTCGGCCACCACTGGGGGCGCTGCAGCTTCATCGGCCCGCTTCGGAGGCGCTGCTGCCTTGTCGGCCATCACAGGAGGCGCTGCAGCCCCCTTAGCTGGGGAACGCTCCACGAACTCCACAAACCTCTCAAAGGATACATGCTCGGATCCTGCCATGCTCCAGGGGCTAATGGGCTCATCAAGGGCATAATTGAATAAGTCCTTAAGCGCGGAGTCATTGTAGCCCAGCCCCTCTGCCGCATTCCTGAACTCCATGGCAAACTCCCTCAGCTCAGTCCCTCGTTGACGGAGGGAGCTCAAGGTCTCCAGCTGGAGCATGCGCTGGTAGAGGGGGCTGGAGAGAGTGCCCCTCTGCCGCATTCCTGAATTCCCTGGCGAACTCCCTCAGCCCAGTCCCCCGTTGATGGAGGGAGCTCAACGTATCCAGCTGGAGCATGCGCTGGTAGAGGGGGCTGGAGAGAGTGGAGACCGGTAGTCGGTGTGAGCCCATTCTCCGCTGAGTCTCCATGTAGGCTGATCCGTTCTGTCACGGTGCGTGAGGATAGAGGAAGCGGGGACTCAAGTGCAGGAGGAATGGTTCCTTCTTTAATAATAAAATGAAACAAAAGCAAACACAATACAAGCCATGTGCTCACAGAAAACAGTCATCTGGTGGCCATCCTGGGCACACCCGCTGAAGACTGTGACACTGTTAGTATTTTGACAGTCACTGTGCTATGATTGACTATATGCCCCTGTTGGATAGAAAAGTAGTGCTAATGTTTTGACCGAATGACTCGATTTTGAATCGGGTTTGCTGTGTTTTGATAGAGTTAGTATATGTAGAAAAAGGTATTCAGCATTTTGAAATGTAGAGTTTGTATTTATTTAACAAAATGTGGTTTTGGCTAGAAAATTTACTATTTAGCTAATTGTGTGATGTTGGTGTGTTGCTGTGTTAAGAGTTTAGAAAAAGTACTTGAAGTATTGGTAAACGCTTGTTAGCAATTGAAAAAAACTGTAAAAACAAATTAAACAATATATTCAATTAAAATAATAAGATGAAATCAGGAAGAATAAGTTACCAGTCAAATGAATTCAGCATCAACAATTCATCTTTTCACTAGGAAGTCGCACAGAAGAACACATGTGGCATTAAAGGGTTAGTTCACCCAAAAATGAAAATTAGCCCATAAATTACTCACCCTCAAGTCATCCTAGGTGTATATGACTTTCTTCTTTCAGACGAATCCA
>NW_015632049.1:31712-40183 GCF_001515625.1 Sinocyclocheilus rhinocerous
TTATACATTTAATTATAGTCATCGTCACATGACCAGCATTTACGTTGCTTCTCGTCTCGTTTTCGTCGCGTGATAAAGGTTCGTTGACGATATTTAGTCATAATTTTCGTTGACGGAAGCAACACTACATAGGGGACCCTATTTTTTTCTGTTGTGCATTCTATAAAGCAACGACTCATTCAGTTGTAGACAGTATGTTGCCAAGAATGAACGAATTCAACAAATAAAAATGTAAAATGGGTTTCAGTTGAAGGTAACTAAATGACAAAAAACAATGGATTTTTATGTTGTCTAGAACTGAAACATGACAAGTAATGGAGTTTTTGTAAAGTCATCAACTGTTAGTATGTTGACAGTCACTGTGCTATGATTGACTATATGCTCCTGTTGGATAGAAAAGTAGTGCTAATGTTTTGACCGAGTTCACCCAAAAATGAAAATTAATCCATAAATTACTCACCCTCAAGTCATCCTAGGTGTATATGACCTTCTTCTTTCATACGAATCCAGTCGGAGTTATATTAAAAATTGTCTTTGATCTTTCAAGCTGTTTAATGCCACTCAGTGGGTGTTGCATGCATCAGTCCAAAAGCACTTAATTAAAATGCGCCCATCCATAAAAAAGATGGGGGGTGGTGAACAAAGGCCTTCTATAGCGAATTGATGCGTTTTTGTAAGAAAAATATCCATATTCAAAACGTAATAATCACTTTAATGTAGCGTGCGCTCACTGTTGTACACTAGAGGCAGTTCCGGGCGGATGACGTATGAGGTCAGTGCTATAATTTGTCTGAAAGAAGAAAGTCATATGACTTGAGGGTGAGTAATTTATGGACTAATTTTCATTTTGGGTGAACTAACCCTTTAAGGAATATTTACAGACTGTTTAACGAGACTCAGAGAGATGGCATGAATGTATTTAAATTCATAATAACAATTTTATGAGATTAATGTTTTAAATATAACGTTTTGAATATTAAAGGATTTAAATAACTCTATTTAAACTTTAAAAATGAAACTGAAAGTGCCAGTTGGTGGCAGCAAGTCAATGTATCTCATTTATTCAGTCGATTCGTTCAAGTGGCTGATTCATTTAAGAATGAAGAAAGTGACTAGGTGTATTCGACTTAACGCAGCGCTGCGCAGATCGATCAAAATCTGACTTGAAGCAGTGCATGCCAGTTAGAAATTTTGTCCAACTTGAGACGACGCCGATGCCACGTCACCGTCACGTGTGGCATCAAAGTACAGCGAGAGAGAGAGCGGAGCTTAAGCGGAGCCGACAGGGCGTAAAGCTTGGGCGGAGCCGACAGGGCGTGTAGCTTGGGCGTGAAGCTTGAGCTTGGGCAAGGAGCTTGGGCGGCGCCGTCAGGGCACCAGGCTCTAGGAAGGCCTCCCGGCCTTGAAGGACGGAAGAAGCCTTCTTCCTCCTCCTCCTCCACCTGTTTGTATTGGCACCCATGTTAAAGGGTTAGTTCACCCAAAAATGAAAATTAGCCCATAAATTACTCACCCTCAAGTCATCCTAGGTGTATATGACTTTCTTCTTTCAGACGAATCCAGTCGGAGTTATATTAAAAATTGTCTTTGATCTTTCAAGCTGTTTAATGGCACTCAGCGGGTGTTGCATGCATCAGTCCAAAAGCACTTAATTAAAATGCGCCCATCCATAAAAAAGATGGGGGGTGGTGAACAAAGGCCTTCTATAGCGAATTGATGCGTTTTTGTAAGAAAAATATCCATATTCAAAACGTAATAATCACTTTAATGTAGCGTGCGCTCACTGTTGTACACTAGAGGCAGTTCCGGGCGGATGACGTATGAGGTCAGTGCTATAATTTGTCTGAAAGAAGAAAGTCATATGACTTGAGGGTGAGTAATTTATGGACTAATTTTCATTTTGGGTGAACTAACCCTTTAAGGAATATTTACAGACTGTTTAACGAGACTCAGAGAGATGGCATGAATGTATTTAAATTCATAATAACAATTTTATGAGATTAATGTTTTAAATATAACGTTTTGAATATTAAAGGATTTAAATAACTCTATTTAAACTTTAAAAATGAAACTGAAAGTGCCAGTTGGTGGCAGCAAGTCAATGTATCTCATTTATTCAGTCGATTCGTTCAAGTGGCTGATTCATTTAAGAATGAAGAAAGTGACTAGGTGTATTCGACTTAACGCAGCGCTGCGCAGATCGATCAAAATCTGACTTGAAGCAGTGCATGCCAGTTAGAAATTTTGTCCAACTTGAGACGACGCCGATGCCACGTCACCGTCACGTGTGGCATCAAAGTACAGCGAGAGCGTTCCAAGAGCAGCCGGCTAACTCAGCCGACGCAGTTTCTTCAGAGCGGCTGCAGGAGTTCTGATGATGACCAGTGTTGAGCATGTTACTTTAAAAAAGTAATTAGTTATAGTTACTAGTTACTTCTCACAAAAAGGGCATTTAGTGTTTCTATTAAAAAAAGGAAAAAAAAGTGTAAAGTTCAATATTTTTTTGATAATTATGGATCTAGAGGGTCCAGAGAATTGTACTGCAGTGGTTTTGTTGCAATTGAGCGAAAAACCTAGGACTAGTTCGCAAAAGATCTAGTGTATATGTGAATATATGAACTTTTTTAAAAATTTCATTTAAGGTCATTTACAGTTGAAATGTTGTGTTTTTGAAGACCTTTTTACTGTTATAGTGCCTCCTATGGTCCGATCTCCATGAAAATTTGCAAATTTCGTAAAGTTTTGAGTTTTCGTTTAGGTTTTATAGGCTTTTGGGTATTTTTGGCCACACCCCTTTTTTTAAATTACCCCATTATAGCTAACCAAAGGACAAAATTCATATTTTTTTTGATAAATATTGATCTAGAGAGTCCAGAGAATTGTGCTGCAGTGGTTTGATCAAGATTGAACAAAAAACCTAGGACTAGTTAGCAAAAGTAGATTTTTTACATAATTGAGAATAATAATGAACGATTTGATTGACAGCAGTGGTTTTTGAGGCCAAGTTGCTCAGCATGAGGAGCTCTATCAAATGATGTGAAGATTGTGTGTATGATTGAAAAATCGTGCAATATACAACCATTTATGCACTTGAAAAATGCAATTTTGCCCCCCAGTGGCCAATTTCTTTCAAAATTCTAACAGACCTTTAGTCAATGAGCCATGAGTCAAACATGACCACAGAGTTTCATTCCGATCGACCACCATTAACCTTGTCTAATAGGTGCTTAAATTTCTTTGGCCAATGGCGGCCATGTTTTTTGAGATACGCGAATGTCCTCATAGACACTTGTGCCACTTTGGACAAAAACATTGCATACCAATTTTCAAGTCGATCGGACCAACGGTTGCGTAGTTATAGCTGTTTTATATTTTTTTCCATATTATAGCGCATAAATAGCTGCGCAATTTTTTTATTTGACCAAAGACTGAGCTCTTACGCATGTATTCCAAGTTTGGTGAATATATCTCATTCCATTCAGGAGTTATAGCCATTTTAGTAAAAGTGGCCCCGCCCCTTATGAATGTTTTGGCGCCCATTTGCGACGGTGAGTCGAAATAAACGTTTTTTTTTGATAATTATTGATATTCACTGTCCAGAGAATATTTCTGAAGTGGTTTGGTTCCAATCGGGCGAAAAACCTAGGACTAGTTCGCAAAATTCAAAATTCAAAAAATGTGCATACTCCCAATCTCCCAATGAAATGGGAGATAGCCATTTTGTTTGGTTTGAGCCAAAGATTACAATGATATAAGACGATTGGCTCGGTGCACAAGATGGCGCCAGTGAGCTTCGGCGACACGAGTGTGTGCATACTTACTTCCGGTCTTGCGATGTTCGCATTTACTGTAAGGGAAACTTGGCTAGGTAGATATAATTAATGTTTTTAAAATTAAAGATAGTGGTATATCAAAGACAAGAGAAAACATCCTCCTTATATTATTGCGTACCTCTGTGGAAATTCATCAAGATAAAACGTGGAGTTTGTTTCGTTCTTTCTTCTGTTGATTATGCGGTTCAGCATCAGTGGGTAGTCAGTCTACGGAGATCTCTTAATTCAAACACAAACCACTCAAATACCTTTTTAGAGATTTGATTTTGTTCTGACTGCTATTTATAAGATCACAAGGTTTTGCGACTGTCAAACGAGATGCTCAGAGATTTCTGCATGTATGTTTTATTAACTTTATTTGATAACATAATTTATAACTAACTGTACAATTTAACAATGTAATTATGGTAGGCTTGCATTAATTAAAAGATCGGTGTTTGCATTTCCCTGCCCTGTGTGTTTTTATTAATATTTATCTGTTTTGTGAAAGTTGCAAGTCATTATGTCTATAAGCAGTGCATGTATATTTTTACGATTTCTTTTGCATTAAATATCAGATAAAATAAATATTTAAATTAGTCATGTATTAGTTGTATCCTTTTACAGCCCATTTTTTTCCATTTAAAAAAAAAAATGTTTGATGCAAAGTTAACTATGCGTAAAATATTAAAATATGTTGTGAAAATGATAATGGAACAAACTGATGACTGTGCACAATTGAGAAAGGGATATTTATGAAGATCAATCGCAGCCCATGTCTCACAAGGTAAATATTTCATTTTTAAAAAATCAATGTACAAACATTTTCGAGAAATAAGTAATTTGTACATTTACATAATTGGTAAGGGAAAAGACATTGTGTAGCTGTGTGTACACACCATAAGTTCAACTTTAATTTCGTGAACAGTGGGGATTAGTGTATTTCATTCATTCACCGAACCCACACATACGTAAGTTTCAAATGCACTGGCTCAGTTAACATTTATAGTATAGTAATAATAGCAGTGTATATCTTATTTGCATTTGAAGTGATATTATAAATCCTGTAAAAATATATAGAAGGTAATTTTTGGATTTCTCCGGTTCTCTGCACTGACGTTTAGAAAAACCGGAAATATATATGCACACACTCGCTAGACTGGAAATCCAAGATGGCAGAGATATGCAACTAGCCCATTGAGACAAACGGTCTAGGAGTTAGGAACTGTAGGAATAATTTTTGATCGCTGCAGCACCCCCGATAGGCCCAACTGGGGCGAGTCTTTTGATCTGAGTAGTGAGCAATACTACTACGGTCTGACCAAGTTTCAGCTCTCTAGGCCTAACGGTTTGGTCTGCATGATCAGTTTTACCGGAGAAGAATGATAATAAAAAAGTAATCCCTAATAATAATTCACATAGACTCACATAGACTTCAAAAGAAGTAAAAACATAAAAACAGACAAAGAAGATCGGGATATTGGATTATTGGATTATGACCCCTAATGCACACAAGAAGACAATTGAACTCACCTCAGTTTTGATGAAGTTCTGAATATAATGTAGTATGTCAGAGCTTGGGTAAACAGAGTCACTCTGGAAGATACTGAACTTATCGATCTGTTCCTGCACTGACTTCCCTGTTTTTCCATTGACACTACAGCCAAGAGAAAACAAATTAGGGTTAATTTAAAACATAATTGTTTTGTAATTAAATAATCTGATTCAAGAATTACTGGATGAAAAACCAGTATAAACCCAATCATATTGTGTGTCCTGTCTGATGTTGGGTGAAACAAACAAGGATGTTTTTCCCTTAAAGTGAGTGATATAATGCTAAATTTCTCCAAATCTGTTCTGATGAAGAAACAAACTCATCTACATCTTGGATGTCCTGAGGATGAGTAAAATGTTAGCAGATTTTTATTTTTGGGTGAAATATTCCTTTAACAAAACTTTTGGCCTCAAATTAATCTGGTATGACCACCAAAAAACTCAACCAAATCTCTATCTTCCTTTACTACTTTACACACACATACATAGTACAAATTATTATAACCAAGCATTACACACAGTTTCCATTTCATTTTATAGAGTGAACAAAGGGGGACTGGAAATGGAATGATAAAACTGAACTTACGGAAAAATCTGATCGAAATATTCATGAATGTATTCATCCAAGTGTTTGGCCAACTGCCTGTTCAGATCTAGGACTACATCCCAATTTTTTGACCAGTAACATCCTCCATTTTTGCACAAAGCTTGAAGGATTTTATGGAATCCTCTTTTATCTATATTCTGAGTGGCAAAACAAAAATACTAATGTCATTAAAAGGACAAAATATGGTGATTCATTTTGCACAATATTTGAATCACACTCACAGGTGCTATCAGTTCATTTGTGGAAGCAACACATAATTGCACTGATTCTTCCACTCCCTTTGAGAGACACTTCTCCAGATCATTATAAATGCTGTCAAAACGATTGTTTAATTCATTTAGTGCCTCCATTAAGTTCTTCTCAAATTCCATGTGGACTTTGACTTTCGTCTCAATCTAAAACACACCGAGACAACAGCAGTAAATTACAACTTAATGTATACTGGCTGCATTCTGAAGACCTGCATGCAAAATATCAGGTACTCATACCGTTTTCTTGTCTGTATCCAGTTGGACACTTTGGATCAAGGACAAAACTCCCTTCGCTTCATTTACATAATCTCTGGTCAGTTCTCTGTTAATGTTCTTGTTTATATTCCTCAAATCATCCTGCAGCTTTGGTATTTCTACAAAAGGATGTGATTTTGGTCAGTCCTTCAGACTACATGGCATGTACAGTAAAGATTACTTTAGATTATGTAAGTAATTACAGAACAATTTGACATTTAGTTAATGTGGATTATTCTGAATAATGTGGTTGTTTGGTAAACAGGATAGTTTACCTGTTTCACTAGGTTCCAGATTTAAATTGTGGTCGAAGAAGGCATTGGAACTTACAGTAAAAGCATTAAGAAAATGATCATCAGTCCTGAATCTCTTCTAAAAAAAGAAAGAAAGAAAGAAAGAAAGATTAGCATCTATCAGAAATATATTAAGAAACATATACAGTAGACTTTTTTTTTTTTTTAAATGGTTACTGTACCTTGATTTCTGAATTTTCAAAGTTTTCTTTGACTCTTGTCTTGGCATTTTCATTTCTATGAAGTATGCAAACTTTTTTCTGATCCTTAAAATAAAAACAACAATATATTAATATATGCGGTAGTTAATGTACTCAAACTAGCTGTATGTGTAAAAACAGCTTGAAACATTTTATATTGTCAGGTCAGAGCTGGAACAAATGTATTACTTATTTTAAGGTATATTTTGTGGACTATCAAATGGCAATTTCAGAATTAGTTTTTGTCTTTCAATAAACATTTCTTTCAGTGCACTAAAAAAAAAAAAAAAACTTCAAAGAAATGTCCACTTAAAATCAAATGAAGGACAAATATATAGAAATATATTCAAAATTTTCCAAACTTTGTCTCCCGAGATTTGGTCTTTAGTAAGCCGCGCAGATCTAAAAAAGAAATAAGAAAATGTCACTAAGACATATCAGCAAACCTGAAAAAGCAAAATGATTGACACATTTCCTTACTGGCTTCCTGACTGGTTATTGCTGTTGAGAGAGCATGGGGCTTTCACAGAGATTGCACCTTTAATGACAAAAGATTCTAATTCTAACCTCATATAGGCTGATGGATTTATAACATCTGTCTTTGTACAGATGAAATTGATGCTTTTGCATTCTCCTCTTGGTCCCAGTTCTTCAATGCAGTGCCCTAATATCCCCCAGGGGTCTTGATCGGTGCTTGCTCGATTAATATCACTCACAATCCACACAAAAGAGCACTCTGTCAGTTTCTACAGGATTTGAAATAGTTAGTGGCATGTTTATGTATAATTTTGAAAACAGTTCTTTTGAAAAGAGTGTAGTGAAATATTTACGGTTTTCCACAGGTCATCTCTAGTCTTGTTGCAGTCTCCAGTTCCAGGAAGATCAACAAGCACAATGTGCTCCAGGAGTTCATGACAATCTGGAATCTTGATCGTCACACTGTTCACAAGCGGCCAGTACCAGCCACCAGGACTTGACTCACTGTGTATTATGTAACATGCAACATCATTGGCAAATTCAGAGACCTGTTGAGGAAATATATATATTTTTAACTGAAAAGCATGTAAATGTTTAATTATATGGAACTTATAATATGACATAACTATTTGAATTTGTATTGTGTAAATTTGAATTATTGACAAGTGTCATTGAACAAAACTGAATATTGTGTGGCATTTAACAGTTCTGAATTAGATTATTTTTTTACTTGAATATTGAACATTTGAAATTTAACACAATTTAATTTTTTGTTTTATAGACATGTAGTTTCAAACAGCGGATTTTTTTGTTCTAAATTCTTAGACTGCAAAAATTCAGTTTTTAAAAATACAGCTTCAAGTTTTCAAGATGAAGAGGAAATCCGGAACTTTAAATTCAATATTCTAAAATTCAGTTCGCAGAAATTCAGATCTTAGCGAAAGTAGGTCAGGGGCCATCAACAGGGAAGAGTAGATGATCTCCGAAAAGTCAAACGAAGCATTTTGGCCAATTAGTAGTTT
>NW_015632049.1:40656-47317 GCF_001515625.1 Sinocyclocheilus rhinocerous
TAGTAATAATAGCAGTGTATATCTTATTTGCATTTGAAGTGATATTATAAATCCTGTAAAAATATATAGAAGGTAATTTTTGGATTTCTCCGGTTCTCTGCACTGACGTTTAGAAAAACCGGAAATATATATGCACACACTCGCTAGACTGGAAATCCAAGATGGCAGAGATATGCAACTAGCCCATTGAGACAAACGGTCTAGGAGTTAGGAACTGTAGGAATAATTTTTGATCGCTGCAGCACCCCCGATAGGCCCAACTGGGGCGAGTCTTTTGATCTGAGTAGTGAGCAATACTACTACGGTCTGACCAAGTTTCAGCTCTCTAGGCCTAACGGTTTGGTCTGCATGATCAGTTTTACCGGAGAAGAATGATAATAAAAAAGTAATCCCTAATAATAATTCACATAGACTCACATAGACTTCAAAAGAAGTAAAAACATAAAAACAGACAAAGAAGATCGGGATATTGGATTATTGGATTATGACCCCTAATGCACACAAGAAGACAATTGAACTCACCTCAGTTTTGATGAAGTTCTGAATATAATGTAGTATGTCAGAGCTTGGGTAAACAGAGTCACTCTGGAAGATACTGAACTTATCGATCTGTTCCTGCACTGACTTCCCTGTTTTTCCATTGACACTACAGCCAAGAGAAAACAAATTAGGGTTAATTTAAAACATAATTGTTTTGTAATTAAATAATCTGATTCAAGAATTACTGGATGAAAAACCAGTATAAACCCAATCATATTGTGTGTCCTGTCTGATGTTGGGTGAAACAAACAAGGATGTTTTTCCCTTAAAGTGAGTGATATAATGCTAAATTTCTCCAAATCTGTTCTGATGAAGAAACAAACTCATCTACATCTTGGATGTCCTGAGGATGAGTAAAATGTTAGCAGATTTTTATTTTTGGGTGAAATATTCCTTTAACAAAACTTTTGGCCTCAAATTAATCTGGTATGACCACCAAAAAACTCAACCAAATCTCTATCTTCCTTTACTACTTTACACACACATACATAGTACAAATTATTATAACCAAGCATTACACACAGTTTCCATTTCATTTTATAGAGTGAACAAAGGGGGACTGGAAATGGAATGATAAAACTGAACTTACGGAAAAATCTGATCGAAATATTCATGAATGTATTCATCCAAGTGTTTGGCCAACTGCCTGTTCAGATCTAGGACTACATCCCAATTTTTTGACCAGTAACATCCTCCATTTTTGCACAAAGCTTGAAGGATTTTATGGAATCCTCTTTTATCTATATTCTGAGTGGCAAAACAAAAATACTAATGTCATTAAAAGGACAAAATATGGTGATTCATTTTGCACAATATTTGAATCACACTCACAGGTGCTATCAGTTCATTTGTGGAAGCAACACATAATTGCACTGATTCTTCCACTCCCTTTGAGAGACACTTCTCCAGATCATTATAAATGCTGTCAAAACGATTGTTTAATTCATTTAGTGCCTCCATTAAGTTCTTCTCAAATTCCATGTGGACTTTGACTTTCGTCTCAATCTAAAACACACCGAGACAACAGCAGTAAATTACAACTTAATGTATACTGGCTGCATTCTGAAGACCTGCATGCAAAATATCAGGTACTCATACCGTTTTCTTGTCTGTATCCAGTTGGACACTTTGGATCAAGGACAAAACTCCCTTCGCTTCATTTACATAATCTCTGGTCAGTTCTCTGTTAATGTTCTTGTTTATATTCCTCAAATCATCCTGCAGCTTTGGTATTTCTACAAAAGGATGTGATTTTGGTCAGTCCTTCAGACTACATGGCATGTACAGTAAAGATTACTTTAGATTATGTAAGTAATTACAGAACAATTTGACATTTAGTTAATGTGGATTATTCTGAATAATGTGGTTGTTTGGTAAACAGGATAGTTTACCTGTTTCACTAGGTTCCAGATTTAAATTGTGGTCGAAGAAGGCATTGGAACTTACAGTAAAAGCATTAAGAAAATGATCATCAGTCCTGAATCTCTTCTAAAAAAAGAAAGAAAGAAAGAAAGAAAGATTAGCATCTATCAGAAATATATTAAGAAACATATACAGTAGACTTTTTTTTTTTTTTAAATGGTTACTGTACCTTGATTTCTGAATTTTCAAAGTTTTCTTTGACTCTTGTCTTGGCATTTTCATTTCTATGAAGTATGCAAACTTTTTTCTGATCCTTAAAATAAAAACAACAATATATTAATATATGCGGTAGTTAATGTACTCAAACTAGCTGTATGTGTAAAAACAGCTTGAAACATTTTATATTGTCAGGTCAGAGCTGGAACAAATGTATTACTTATTTTAAGGTATATTTTGTGGACTATCAAATGGCAATTTCAGAATTAGTTTTTGTCTTTCAATAAACATTTCTTTCAGTGCACTAAAAAAAAAAAAAAAAACTTCAAAGAAATGTCCACTTAAAATCAAATGAAGGACAAATATATAGAAATATATTCAAAATTTTCCAAACTTTGTCTCCCGAGATTTGGTCTTTAGTAAGCCGCGCAGATCTAAAAAAGAAATAAGAAAATGTCACTAAGACATATCAGCAAACCTGAAAAAGCAAAATGATTGACACATTTCCTTACTGGCTTCCTGACTGGTTATTGCTGTTGAGAGAGCATGGGGCTTTCACAGAGATTGCACCTTTAATGACAAAAGATTCTAATTCTAACCTCATATAGGCTGATGGATTTATAACATCTGTCTTTGTACAGATGAAATTGATGCTTTTGCATTCTCCTCTTGGTCCCAGTTCTTCAATGCAGTGCCCTAATATCCCCCAGGGGTCTTGATCGGTGCTTGCTCGATTAATATCACTCACAATCCACACAAAAGAGCACTCTGTCAGTTTCTACAGGATTTGAAATAGTTAGTGGCATGTTTATGTATAATTTTGAAAACAGTTCTTTTGAAAAGAGTGTAGTGAAATATTTACGGTTTTCCACAGGTCATCTCTAGTCTTGTTGCAGTCTCCAGTTCCAGGAAGATCAACAAGCACAATGTGCTCCAGGAGTTCATGACAATCTGGAATCTTGATCGTCACACTGTTCACAAGCGGCCAGTACCAGCCACCAGGACTTGACTCACTGTGTATTATGTAACATGCAACATCATTGGCAAATTCAGAGACCTGTTGAGGAAATATATATATTTTTAACTGAAAAGCATGTAAATGTTTAATTATATGGAACTTATAATATGACATAACTATTTGAATTTGTATTGTGTAAATTTGAATTATTGACAAGTGTCATTGAACAAAACTGAATATTGTGTGGCATTTAACAGTTCTGAATTAGATTATTTTTTTACTTGAATATTGAACATTTGAAATTTAACACAATTTAATTTTTTGTTTTATAGACATGTAGTTTCAAACAGCGGATTTTTTTGTTCTAAATTCTTAGACTGCAAAAATTCAGTTTTTAAAAATACAGCTTCAAGTTTTCAAGATGAAGAGGAAATCCGGAACTTTAAATTCAATATTCTAAAATTCAATAGCAGAAATTCAGATCGTATGGAAAGTAGGTCAGAGGCCATACACAGGGAAGAGTAGATGATCTCCGAAAAGTCGAACGAAGCATTTTGGCCAATTAGTAGTTTTCTGGCGTGAGCATGCGGTTCAAGATCCACCTGATCATGAATCGCCCAGAGGTAGCCTGAGTGATTCTTAAACATTTATGATGAATATTTATATGTTAGGTTAGCGATCAGCATGTGAAACATTTATCTTAGCGGTCTTTGGTGTTTGTTTTAAAGTATATTTGGTGTGAAAGTGATTAGCATGCCACCGTGTATACACATGAAGCGAGTAAAAGCAAAAAAAAAACAGTAGAGCATTGATTATAATCAGTGATGTTTCCTATACTGTATGCGGCGCGGCGCATTTTGAAGCTTGAAGCAATAAAGCAGTCGTTGCAAAGAGTTTGGACTACGTCAGAAATAGAATGGGAAATCCGTTTGCTGTTGGGAATTTCACATTCAGTGTAGACAGTATTGTCTGAAGGCATCATGAATAATTATTTAGATATACCTGTAACTTGCAATCACGATTACAGTATAGTCCATTTTTTCCACTAAATAAGACATAAACTAATGTACATATGGGCATCAAACACTCCAAAATCGCTTGTTCTGACAAGAGGAACTGCTCACTGACGACATCGACCCGCATTCCAATCACTGAGTTTCCACACATTCAGAATGTTTTCATTTTTCATTTGTGTTTTGGTGTGTTTACTGATTCTGAATGGATCCATATAGTAGTTTATGCAGTCCTTTGGCGTCTCCCTGTGGTCTTGTTTGGTATGGCAGGTTGACTTGCTTTTTATTAATACTGTATAATTGAGCTTTACATACTTTTAAGTTGTCAAGAATATCTGCAGTGACATTTTTGCAAAGTATGTTTGCAGTATTGGAGAGGACCTTGGAGTAAAAAGGTTGAGAATCACTGGCTTAGATGTTTCACATGCTGAGAACCCTAACCTAACATATAAATATAAAACATAAATGTTTAAGAATCACTTAGACTACCTCTGGGCGATTCATGATCAGGTGGATCTTGAACCGCACACTCACACCAGAAAACTACTAATTGGCTAAAATGCTTCGCTCAACTTTTCGGATATCATCTACTCTTCCCTGTGGATGGCCTCTGACCTACTTTCGGTATGATCTGAATTTCGTACTGAATTTTAGAATATTGAATTTAAAGTTGCGAATTTCCTCTTCATCTTGAAAACTTGAAGCTGTATTTTAAAAAACTGCATTTTTGCAGTCTTAAGAATTCAGAACCAAAAATCCGCTGTTTGAAAATACAAAAAATTCAATCGTGTTAAATTTCAAATGTTCAATATTCAAGTAAAAAAAAAAAATCTAATTCAGAACTATTTAAATGCCACACATCAGGTATTAAACATATTTAGTCTCCAAACTTACATCACTGTTTGAGATTATTTTCTTACTGATAGACAGAAAATTTTCAATCTCAGCATATTTTTCATTTTTCGTGAGCTCTTCTAATGTTTTCTGGTCTGCATCAGCTCCATACAGTGCAGTGATCTTTTCTTTAGCGATTTTCAACAAGTCTTCATTCCTGTCCTCACCTTCATCCGACAAAACTCTGAAAAGCTCTTTGAGTTCCTTCTCCCACTCCTGCATATGTACAATATAGAAAATATGTCTTTTTCCTTCTGTTCATTTGGATTTATTTGCAGTTATAAGTATGGTCAGCATTATTGGTACCCATGATAAATATGATCAAAGACTTTTGGGTTTGGGGGAATCATATTATAGAAATTATTATGAGTAAAACATCTCTGAAGTATATTCCAATTCACGAGTTCATGCTTACATATAATTAGCTGAAGTATGGTAATGCCTATTTGGTGTGCTGTCCGGGGAAGAGCTCCGAGTTCGGGAATGGCCCGAACCTAGAGTACCCTGCCGTATAAGTGTAGTATGAACTCGAAGTGAGGAGATGGGGCAGAGGAGGGATGCTGATAAACCAATAATGGATAGAGGTAAGTCAGCTGTATTTATATCATGGTGTTGATTAACTTGAGTGCGCTCCATCTGTGTTAATTAGGCTAAGTATCTGACGCGCTCCTCCCGAACCTTGTTAATAAAACATAATTTCACGAGTTCACGCTTACATATAATTAGCTGAAGTATGGTAATGCATATTTGGCGTGCTGTCCGGGGAAGGGCTCCGAGCTCGGGAATGGCCCGAACCTAGAGTACCCCCTGAAACATCTGACGGGAGATCAAGACTCACTGCATCAGATGGATAAACCTCGCCGGGCGGGGAGAGAGAAAAGGAAAACCCGACTGGGCGGGCTCTCGCAGCATCCGATGGGGTATCAGACTCAGAACATCAAATCGGGAGATCAATACTCACAGCATCGGATGGGTAAGTCTCGCCAGTAGTTGAAAGAACACATTCACTTACGGGGAAGGCTCTCGCAGCATCTAACGGGAGTTCAATACTCGTGGCGTTGGACGGGTAAGCTTCGCCGGTGGTCGGACTGAAAGGCCAAGATTTGCTTGACCGGAAGGCTCTTGCGGCGTTCGACGGGAATTCAATACTCACGACCCGGACGGGGAAGCCTCACCGGCAGTTGAAGGAACACATATTCACTCGACTGGGAAGGCTTTTGCAGCATCAGACGGGAGTTCAATACTCACGGCATCAGACGGGTAAGCTTCGCTGGTATTCTGACGGAAAGGCAAGGTTTGCTCAACCGGGAGGCTCTCGCAGCATCTGATGGGAATTCAATACTCACGGCATCAGATGGGTGAGCCTCCCCGGTAGTCGACAGAGAAACATATTTGCTCCACCGGGAGCGCTCTTGCAGCATCTGTAAGGGAATCCAATGCTCAGAAAAATTTGAGTTGTCTAAAAGGGTAGATGCTATGAAGATTACTTTGCGTAATTGTTTGATGAATCCAATAAGCTGCTTCTTATAACGCATCAGAAAATCTTGGTGCTGCTTTGCATCTGAAAGTTAAGCGCACGACAAAATAGAATTTCCTGTGCCAACGTACCCCAAATAAGTGCCGTGAATCTGGATGGATAGGCATAGCTTTGAAAGCTGAGGTGATGTCGACTTTTGCC
>NW_015632049.1:48469-50017 GCF_001515625.1 Sinocyclocheilus rhinocerous
TTACTTTGCTTAATTGTTTGATGAATCCAATAAGCTGCTTCTGATAACACGTCAGAAAATCTTGGTGCTGCTTTGCATCTAAAAGTTAAGCGCATGACAATATAGAATTTCCTGTGCCAACATACCCCAAATAAGTGCCGTGAATCTGGATGGATAGGCATAGTTTGAACGCTGAGGTGATGTCGACTTTTGCCAGTCAAGTGCTAAGACCCGTGATTTTATTATATTGATTGCATGGTCAATGTCATACTATTGAGAGGGAATTCGTCAAGAGGAATCGAGGTGTTTATGCTTGAAAACAGGGAGTTACGTGGAGCAGACAGATCGATTAGAAGGCGTTTTTCACCCCAGAATTTTCCTAGTAGCCACTCCAATGGGCTAATGCGAAACTGAGAAGGCAGGGCATCGAAAGGGCTGATCATGAACCCTCATTTAATTCACACCGCCTATGGGGGAAAAGCTGAACAGATTATTTCAGTGAAATGGCTGAACGTAGTGAAAAACGGCTTTTGATGTCCACATTCAAGGATTTACGATTGCTGTAGCATTTCTGTCGTAAAGAAATGACGCCGGTAGAGGCGAGATTAAGCCTTGGCATCGTGGAGAGCATGTGGCTGGTCGAGCAGAGAGCAGCAGCCACGATGAAGCCTGGAGCTCGGCAGTGGTGTCTGGCGGAGAAGGAGCGAACCTGGGGCCGGCAGATTGGTCGGAGAACCGAAAAATCCCCCGGATAGGGCTCGTCGTTTAGATCGTCAATGGATAGATGTAAGTCAGCTGTATTTGTATCATGGTGTTGATTAACTTGAGTGCGCTCCACCTGTGTTAATTAGGCTAAGTATCTGACGTGCTCCTCCCGAACCTTATTAATAAAACATAATTTCATAGTTACAATTTTTAGCACACCAAGGTGACTACGAGCATAAAATTGTCCAGCCATGACTTCCTGTTTCACAGCAGTTTAAATATGCACAAAGAACACAAAGGCCAAATTCCCTTAATCATCCATAAGGAGTAAAACCAAAGAAAATATCTATCTGTCAGTGGATCACCAGCTTTCTGACAGATAGGCAACAGTGAGACTGGGGGAATTGATGTCAAACAGCCGCTCCATCAGCACTGGCACCTCTCAGGGCACCACCATGTCACAGGACCTGAAGTGGGCCATTCACATTGAATCTATTGTGAAAAGGGCCCAGCAGAGGCTGTATTTCCTTTGCCAGCTGAGGAAGTTCAACCTGCCACAGGAGCTGTTCACACAGTTCTACTCAGACGTCATTGAATCTGCCCTGTGCACTTCATTAACTGTCTGGTTTGGCTCAGCTACAAAATCAGATATCAGAAGACTACAGAGGATGGTTTGGACTGCTGAAATAATTATTGGTGCTCCCCTGCCCACCCTTCAGGAACTGTATACGTCCAGATTAAGGAAAAGGGCTCAGAAAATCACTCTGGATCCCTCACATCCAAGCCATCTTCTTTTTGAACTTTTGTCATCTGGCAGGCGCTACAGAGCACCGAACACCAGGACTACCAGGCACAAGTAGTCCC
>NW_015632049.1:52700-53578 GCF_001515625.1 Sinocyclocheilus rhinocerous
TTAATGTAGCGAATCAGCTCATGGGGATATATGAATAATTAATCATAACTAGTTATAATTAATTATAAATATTTAGATCCGCTGTAGATATTTACTTGACCTCTCAGGGTCAACTGTCTGTCAATTCTAAGAACGTTAATTTCCTGGTTAAGGGAAATAACTTTCTTACTGTACAACTCTACACAGAGCCTGTAGCATAAATCTGCATGATTAGGGACTCCAGTTATGAGCAAACAATGAACAACGTCAAGTGTGATACAAGTAAGACTTTATTAACTACATAAACACTTAAACTAGTCTAACATACTACATAAACACTGAAACTACTCTAACATACACATACACACACACACACACACATGCATACAGTTGGTATAGGAAAGTTTAAAGCTTAAGCAGTAAAGAGGAGAGAAAATAAAAAATATGAAGTTATGGAACCATTTGCATATTCAGCAGATTTACAGCTGAAGGAAACATCAGATTCTTAGTTCAAACACACCTTTGTAAAAAGGTGCAAATGATACCTAATGTATCAATTAATAAGACTAAGTTTGATACTTGCACGTCTTGTCTGTCTGACAGAGATTCCTGGTGCAATCTTTGAACTATGCTGCTGCCTGCACTCATAGCAGCCCCACTCTTTTTTTTTCTCGCAGGCCATATTATTATTTTCACCAGATCATATCAGTAACAAATTCTCAATTGATAACTCAAATAGACTGTGATAACTAATCATTCTTTTTGCGCAAATCGTTGTTTTATTTAGGCGTTTGAGGAAGGCTTTAAGACCAAGCAGAATTCTCTGACGACTGCTCCCGCTTCACAGCGAGTGGGACTCGCGCTAACTGCACCCTTCACCGTCCGCTTTTTTATTTTAC
>NW_015632049.1:53637-56345 GCF_001515625.1 Sinocyclocheilus rhinocerous
AATCCAAGCACCAGAAGCGGCCCACACTCTGTTAAGTTTTCTTTAATTGAAAAATATGCATTTTCATTCATTCAAAGCTATAGTTGCAATAATATTTTAGATCAAAACTTTTAGTGCTATTGTTAAAAAAAAAATGCTTGATTGACTGACGTTTCATAGACCTTCAGTTGTTAGATTTTCAAATTTCATGCCATTTGTAATTTCACAGTATTTTCACCTCAATTACACGTGTGAAGTCACAATTCTATAATGGTACAATTTACTCAGGCCAATTACATTTTTTGTATGACATTCAAAATTATTTTTAGAATAATTGTACATAAATAGGTTAAGCTAAACAATTGTGATTATTTCTGAGAACTTTTTAACTGAAGGCAGACTTAGGCCTACATTATGGTACAGTACAAATATTTGGAATGTCCCTTATTCTGTCCCTTATTTTCTTAAAGAATAAACACTTATATTCTACAAGAATAAACACTATTTTCTTAAAGAATAAGATAAAAAAATCACAATTGTCCCTTATTTTCCATTTCTTAAGTTAATTGGCAATGATGACATAAAATCATCTTTTGACTCCTCTGACAGTGGAACCTTGCTAAAAAAAAAAGTAATTGTTGGAGATATGTGAGCAAAAAAAATAATAGATAAAAAATGTATAATAGAAAGCGCAAAGGCCACTGAAAAGGCCAGTAAAAAAAAATATTAAAACAAATAACCAATGTGTTTTGAAACTCCAGGGCTGAAAATGAGTCCCACTCCGGCCCTGGAAAGAACCACTCTAAAAGCGCACGCACACTAAAGCCTGTGTTGGTCTACTCTAACCAGACTTCATCTCGTCGCGTATGCGTGCCTCTGTAGGTGTTTTGTTTAGCTTTTGCAATATACTCGATAATGTCATGATGTCTCACGAGTTTAGTATTTGCGCTAAACCTGCGCAGATATGGCCTGCATGAACTTCCCCAAGAAATTAATGAGTGAACATAACTTACGAAAAGTAACCCGCCAAATTGGCTAGTGATTTGACAGCGTTACCTGCCACAGCTGATTTTTACCCGCATTTGGCGGGTTGGCGGGTGTTCATTTCAAACCCTGGTTAGTAACCTGTAAAAGTGAACCTTAATGTAAAGTGACCACCTGTGAACCATTTATTAATGATCTATAAACGTTAGTAACCTGTAAAAATGAACCTTAATGTAAAGTGAACACCTGTGAACCATTTTTTAATGATCTATAAATGTTAGTAACATGTGAAAATGAACCTTGGTATAAAGTGAACACCTGTGAACACCTGTGTCACCAAAGCCTGTAAATGGCGCTAGCGAGCATCCGATGTAAAGTCATGTTTCCAAAAAAGAAGAAGAAGTCACGCTGTTAGGATTGTTTCAATGTGCTCTGAAGCGAAATTATAATTTCACATAGTGTTGTTTATTCATTTTAGGGGTCAGCTAACTGTGAGGTGACACTGCAGAGTATATTTTTCAAGTGTTTATATGTGTAATCGCTTTGCTAGTTGAATTAATTCGCTACCATACAAATAAATAACCGCTCCGGCGCTCCCGCGGATGGTTCGATCGCGCGCAGGTAACGTTACTGCGAGTGTGGATGAACAAATACTGAAGTTACAATGGGCTTTATCATGATATCAAAAAGTAATTACTGATTACTTATTAATATGATAATGTTCTGTAACGATGCTTTCAGTCATTGATTGAATTATTTTCTCAAAACTGTTAAATTAGATAAAATAAAAATATTTAGGTGCCTTTATTGATTTTGCATTTATCAAATATTTTTTTTGTATAGATTTGATGCTTAGTTATAATGTGAGTTTACTTTTGTAAGCCACTTTTTTGTGTGAAGTTATGCTCAGTAATGTTCCAGTGTACTGTAAAAGAAAAGATTAATCTTTTTGTTTCAAGTTGAAAGTTGTTTGCTGATGTAGTGCAACAACAATACAATTTATTTCACCAGAAAATTCTAACTTTTTCTGTGTGTGCAATAATAATCAATCAATCAAAAAATCAATTATTATTGTGTCCACTGTGCATTAAAGTTCACTTTGACTGGTTACTAATGTTTACTACTCATTGATAAATGGTTCACAGGTGTTCACTTTACATTAAGGTTCGCTTTCACATGTTACTAACGTTTGTAACTCATTAATCCGGAGTCTGCCGCTGGCCTGAGAGCACCGCCCAGGGGGGCGGGACTACCCGGGGTGGGATCCACAGCACTTCCTTTTTCCCCGCTCTCTCCACGCCAGTCCCTTGACCCACTTCCGGCCACTAGGGCGGCGGGGAAGTCTGGGCCGGCCTGTTGGCGTTGCGGGGACCCCGGACACTTCATTGACCGGTGCCCGGTGATGGAAGTCGGGGCACTGATCCGGGTCCCGGACGACCCACAGGCTGCCCCCGATCAAGCTGGCCTGTACCAAATACCTGTGAGTATTAAGGGGGGTACCTATCTCGCTTTGGTGGATTCAGGGTGTAACCAAACCTCGATCCATCAAAGCCTGATTCAGCTCGAGGCATTGGATAGATTTGGTTCGGTGTGTGCACGGTGATGTGGTGAAGTATCCTCTAATGTCCGTGCTGATTCAATTTCGGGGTCAAAAGCATAGTGTGGAGGTCGCAATTAATCCGCACCTCCAGCATCCGCTGATTTTGGGGACGAATTGGCCAGCATTTAGTCAATTACTGGGTTGT
>NW_015632050.1:0-1395 GCF_001515625.1 Sinocyclocheilus rhinocerous
CATTACACCAAATAATGTTCTTTTTAGCAATGTCATATGACCCCTATAAGTATATTCATAATCTGCTTTACGTTTACCTGTCCTTTCACAAATGTGTAACTTTCATGCTTAGAGCAGAATCATGCATCATTCATTCATTCATTTATATTTCTACATAGCTCCCTGCAATACAACTCTGATTCTTCAATTGCGCCATCTAGTGGTCTGTTATTGATACAACCACAACTGCTACAACTGATAACGGAGCGCTCAAGCGGGGGTACTGCGAGTCATGTTGAGGTCATTAAAATATGTTAAATTAATATTTTGCGCTCAATTATTTACTTATCAGACAAGTGGCCGCATGATAAGCGGGAAAATTACGTAGTGTAGTCTTTATCACACTGCAGAGGTTTCTTTTGCAAAATAATCTGCTGACTGCACACTCTCCCTCAGCCTTGGGAACCACTGGAGTAGGCGATTTGTGCTCTATTAATTTGGTCTGTTACGATGCTCTATGTTTTTGATTACTAATGCCTGTGTAGTATGGCGTTGCACACAAAGGACAAAGACATTCAGCCTCGACTCTTTATTGTCATTTGTGTTCAAATTTGCAAAGCGTACCAAATTGAACAAAACTATATAAATGCAAAATTTTAATTCATGAATATAAAACGGTATCCACGGTATAGCAAAATCCATATAATGGAACAACATAATACCAGTAGTCACTTTCATACCGGTATAGCGCCCACCCCTATTACAATAATGAAATTTCAGGGAGAAATGCATTTAATTGTCAAGAAAATAATGTCACAAAAAAAGAAAGAAATTCATAATAATCTTATTTTTTATGCAAAAAAAATTATATATAAGAAATATAAATAATATTATTCATTTATTTATTTATTTATTTATATAATTTTGTGTGTGTGTGTGTATATAGAAATATGACCTTGACACATCTGATTCACCATTACAGTTCACCATCATCCAGCAGTCGGTCAGTCAGACGCATTGCAGAGAATGATGACAAGAAACACAACACTAAAGAAAAGAACAAGACTGACTGACACTTCAGAGTAACTGTACAGTCTACAGTTTGAGTGACTCAACATGTCAACAGGAAGTCCTTTAAGCTAAATTAGTCTGCTTCCTCTGCTCACAGTAACATGCTTTCTGTGATAACGCTTGGCTGGACGCAGAGGAACAGTTACACGCGTGAATAAGCACCTGCTACACACACACCGGCAATGGATTGACCCTCGGCAAGGAGCTTCTGATGACAGGACCTCATTCAAGGGCTTTCATTTAGACAATAGCACAAACCGATTCCTTCAAAACCAAACAAACAACACTTCCTGTCACCCCAAGATGCCCACCGGAACCCAGCAACCCTGTTTGGGAGGCGGTTAA
>NW_015632051.1:0-1120 GCF_001515625.1 Sinocyclocheilus rhinocerous
TGTATTATTTGTGTTTGAGTATTTGCATTGAATGTTATGAATTTTGAATCGAGACTCTTATTATATTATTGCGATTAAGTATTTAGTGCAGGTGAGGAAGTAATGGGGGCCAGTAGGGGGGAAGCGGATACAATTTCCATACTGTGTGTTCATGTGGCTGTATGTGCTAATGTTTAGCGGTGAAGCTATGGTTCAACTGTTGATGTTATGGATTGTTGTTTTGTGAAAATAAATGACAAAGAAGCTATGTTACAGATAGTGATGGCAAGATGAAGCCTTATGAAGCATTGAAGATTTTCATCCAAGTGGTTCACAAAAGGGTTCATTTCTCAAGGCTTCATTTACTCACAATACCACCTGGTGGCCAAAGAGTGAAAAACCAGCAGATACATTACAGATGACCTGATGTGATCTATGATACACTGTTTTGCGCCATTTAAGGCTTAGAAATAACGGTGAAAAAAAATAAATTTCCACTAATCTATTTGTATGAATATAATGTGTATTTTATAATGATTGTATAACATAATATAACATAACTGTGTAATACACGTATTGCCTTGAAATGAATGGGGCTATCAAATGTGTGAAAATCAAGTCTTTGCTCATAATAGGCAGGAGGGGCAATATTATTAGTCTAAAACTGGAAATTGGCTGAGTTTAACAGGGCAGAGGACTGTGAATTTACAAGATTCGAACCGCTTCCTGAACCAGTCAGGCCAAGCGAGGCCAAGATTTGAACCGCTTCCTGAACCAGTCTGGCCAAGCGAGGCTTCGGACGTCATCAATTACGTCATTGCTCTAAAGCGATACAAGCCTCGATACGCGCGTCACTGAAAGCTGCCGGGATTTCTCGACACACGCTCCGAAGCCTCGGCACAGAACGTAACATCACTAGTTACAGACTCACGCGTCAATTGTTCGCCCCTACCTGGATAGTGGCTTATTACAAATTTGCCACTACACATACACTACAGGAAGTGAAAAGTACATGAAAAGGCATGCCATTAGCCCTGCTGTACCCTACATACAGTAATTAGTAGGGATGCACCGATACCACTTTTTCCAGTACTCGCCCGATACCGATACTTTTATTTTTGGTACTTGCCGATACAGAGTA
>NW_015632051.1:1926-2792 GCF_001515625.1 Sinocyclocheilus rhinocerous
TTTAACATTATATTCATTGCATACATATACTTCGTAGTAGACATCCTTAACTCCTTTCTGCTGTCTGTTGTTCTGTTGTGGGTGTTTCTTTGTTTGAATATGGCGCTTATCACATGCTGTGTGGTATCGGCGTTTGGTATCGGGGCATTTTAACGAGTACGAGTACAGGAGACCAGTATTGGGCCCAATACCGATACCAGTATCGGTGCATCCCTAGTAATTAGCCAATATGTGAACTGTTTGTGAATTGTGTGTTGTTTAGCATTAACAGCACTGAATTTTAAGAACTGACTATATAGTTCTTGTTGTGCATTACATTAAATATATTATTGTAACAGATTTATCAGTTACAGTAGATTTATCAGTCACAATAGATTTAACAGATTTATCAGTTATCACAAATGGATATAGTATTAGACTGTGCCTTCATCAAAATCTCACAGTTTTGTCAAATAATTTAATGGACTTACTGTTGGGATGATCAAACTCTGAATTACTGCTCACTGCAAAACAAAAACAAACCAGTGGATTTGGATAATTGATGAAACTTAACTAGTACACAGTACATATTGATTTTCCCATTTTACATGTATTTTTTCCCTTTTTTTTTACAGAAACACTGAATGTCCAAAAAAGCACCAGCACCAGTCCTAAGTTCAGTTAAAATGACTAATATGCATTCATACATGGTTATCAAGTTTTAATTCTAATTACTAAAGTTATATCATTAAATAATACTTGATTGTCATATTATAATGGTTGACTGACTGATGTTAAGAGCGTACTTTCAGATATTTAAAAAACTGTGCCATTTTACAAACATGTATTATATATACACTGAACAAAATTATAAACGCAACACTTTT
>NW_015632052.1:0-446 GCF_001515625.1 Sinocyclocheilus rhinocerous
ATATGGAATACCATTCATATGCCTTAAATATGGGACGATTTAATGATAAGCCCTTTTTTGCAAATATGTGCTAATATTGCCAACTCCTTGCAAAATTATGACAGACTGCTGATATTACTGAATTCATAGTGTGAAATATCCCAAAACATTGCTTTTGGTACCATATAATAGTCATAAATTGATCAGTCATTTGTTGTTTGTTCTCTCTCTTTTCTGTACATAGTCACAACAGACCCAAGTAAATGTTTAGAGATATTTCTATGTTCACATCCTCACTGCCTTTTAGCATCAACACCAGGAAGGTTTTAGGTTTTGAAATTGCGTGAAATCAGTTGTGTCTCCAGAAGATAAAATCTAACAGTTTGGGTGGGCCCATGATCATCCATCTAGAACCAATGCGCCATCTACATTAGATATCACAAACCTAGCACAAACTATAACAAGCG
>NW_015632053.1:0-725 GCF_001515625.1 Sinocyclocheilus rhinocerous
AATCCTGCTACTAGCATTTTATTCAGACTAATACCCCTTTAATTCAGGTGAGAAAGCGGGTTCTTTTTTGAGTGGCATTTGCACATCCTGTCATGCCGGTGACTGCATGCTGCTGCAATAGACCCATTTTGCAGCATTAAGGTTAACGATTAATCGATTAATTGATCGTTTATTTAAACGACGATCGATCATGGAAATTATCGAAAATGTACATCCCTAACTGGTGTGCATCTTGAGACAAAACAAAGGCACTGATATATTTTAAGATCAGTCTGTGCAAGTTTCTTTCAGTTGAAACAGGTCAGTCTTACATTTTAGTCTGGGACTAGGCATAAGCCTTGTCTGTGAAACCGGGGGATAGTGTATTTAATTATTTACTATTTAATTCTAAATTCATTTCAAGTATTTGACTTAAGTAAAAGACATGCTGCGTGTTTTTATGTGGATAAAATAATGTACCTTCACAAGGGAAAACTGCCCATGAAAATAAATTCAAACGTAATTTCTTACACAGGTGTATATACAGTACATATAGTCAGGAATTATAGTTTGGGAAAAGTCTAACTAGTAAATGTTACTAGTTAACTATGTGTACAAGTTATGTCACAATAACAACTAATGCAAGTAATAAAAAAAGGCTTACTCATGTAAATGATCTCCTCTGCTGGATCAAACCGCGCGTCGCATGGCGTTCTTCTTCTGAGGTAAACACAAAGCTTATTCCT
>NW_015632054.1:0-622 GCF_001515625.1 Sinocyclocheilus rhinocerous
TCGGTTGTCGGTTAGGAAAAATAACCGAAATGAACATCCCTAGAAGGGATGTGTTAATGATGTGAGTGAGTGCTGTACAACTGCAGGAGAAATGGCTTGAAGAAAATGAGATGGAATAGGATCAAGCGGATAAGTAGTAGGATGATTAGAAAGGATGAGTTTGGAGACTTCAGAGAGTGAAGAGAAGGATGTGAACGAGTGTATGTTTGCTGGTAAGATGTGCTTGACAGATTGTGGTGTGGAAAATTGTGCACTGATGGTTTTAATTTTATTTGTGGTGTGGAAAATTGTGCACTGATGGTTTTAATTATATATATATAATATTTAAATATAGATATATATAAATATTGCACAGGTATATTTGTAGCAATAGCCAACAATACATTGTATGGGTCAAAATTATCGATTTTTCTTAAATGCCAAAAATCATTGGGATATTAAGTAATGATCATGTTCCATGAAGATATTTTGTAAATTTCCCACCATAAATATATAAAAACTTCATTTTTGATTAGTAATACGCATTGCTAAGGACTTAATTTGGACAAATTTAAAGGCGATTTTCTCAGTTTTTTTATTTTTTTGCAACCTCAGATTCCAGATTTTCAAATAGTTGTATTTC
>NW_015632055.1:0-1647 GCF_001515625.1 Sinocyclocheilus rhinocerous
CCCATAGAGAATCTATGAGGTATTGTCAAGAGGAAAATGAGAAACTTTTCAAAAAATGCAGATGAGCTGAAGGCCACTGTCAAAGAAACCTGGGCTTCCATACCACCTCAGCAGTGCCACAAACTGATCACCTCCATGCCACGCCGAATTGAGGCAGTAATTAAAGCAAAAGGAGCCCCTACCAAGTATTGAGTACATGTACGTAAATGAACATACTTTCCAGAAGGCCAACTATTCACTAAAAATGTTTTTTTTATTGGTCTTATGGAGTATTCTAATTTGTTGAGATAGTGAGTTGGTGGGTTTTTGTTAAATGTGAGCCAAAATCATCACAATTAAAAGAACCAAAGACTTAAACTACTTCAGTCTGTGTGCATTGAATTTATTTAATACACGAGTTTCACAATTTGAGTTGAATTACTGAAATAAATGAACTTTTCCACGACATTCTAATTTATTGAGATGCACCTGTAGAAAGAGTTTAACTTGTCAGCCAGCAACGGGTCTGCTCTCACAGCTGCAGAGGATTTATTTCCAAAGGCACATATGGTCCTCAGTCCCTGCCACATGCGTTGGGAGTCATTTAGCTGAAAATGAGACTCTATTCGTTCCCTGTATTGGAGTTTGGCGACTCTTACCGTCCGTCGGAGATCATAGCACGATGCTTTGTACTCACTCATGTTCCCCGACGACAGACCGGCGTTGTATACAGTGCGTTTTATGTAGACAGTGCGTTTGTTTACTGCAGCACAGATTGTTCTGTCCACCCACGGTTTTTGATTTGAGAAGGTCCTTATAGTTTTTGTATCTGTTGCTTGTTCGGTTAGCGTGTTTACAAAGCTTAATGCTACATCCGTGAACTCGCTGACGTCAGATGAACTCGCTCGGAACATGTCCCAGTCGACGTCATCAAGAGCCGCCTGTAGCATAGCTTCTGAGTGGGAGGACCAGCGCGTCACTACTCTCTGCACCGGGGGTTCTTGAACGAGCCTTTGTTTATATTCCGGTGTGAGGAAAATGTCCATGGTCCGATTTGCCAAAAGCCGGTAGTGAGCAAGCTTTGTAGGCATTCTTATACTGAGAGTAGCAATGATCCAGTGTATTCGGTCCTCTAGTTGGACAGGATATATGTTGATAAAAGTTCGGCATGACCTGCCTGAGGTTGGCTTTGTTAAAGTCCCCCGCGATGATAAAAGCAGCGTCAGGATGTTTGTTAATGTAACCGCTGAGCACATCGTGAAGCTTAGACAAAGCCAAGCTGGTGTCTGCCTGTGGTGGAATGTAAACTGCAGTAAAGATGATCGATGAAAACTCCCGGGGCAGATAGAATGGGCGGCAAATAATGGATAAATATTCCAGATGAGGCGAGCAGGAGCGCGACAGAGTGAAGATAAGGGTTTCATTAAGGGTGAAGATGACAAATTTCTAATATATGGCAGTTCTTTGACTTTCCAACTGACCGTCAAGCCATGCTGCAAAAACAAAGCCACTTTAAAGGGGTCCTATTATGCTTTTTCACTTTTTCAACTTTAGTTAGTCTGTAATGTTGCTGTTTGAGCATAAAAAAGATCTGCAAAGTTGCAAAGCTCAAAGTCCATTCCAAAAGGAGATATTTTATTTAACAGAAATCACTTTTCAAAAATTACA
>NW_015632055.1:1704-1821 GCF_001515625.1 Sinocyclocheilus rhinocerous
AATGGGACGAGACCTGGTTGAGCTGCACTAGAGAAGGCAACGAGTGTTATAACGAGAGTTTCGGAGACCTAGGTTTCCCAAGGCAGACGAACTTAGAGTGGTTACAATCATCCGGGT
>NW_015632056.1:0-313 GCF_001515625.1 Sinocyclocheilus rhinocerous
ATATTGTATTCTGTAAATATTGCACACGTGTTCACTACCATTGACTTGACAAACTTACTCCTTTTATCTATTTTCAGTTCCACAGTTACAGAAACGTGGCTATAGACACAATAAATGCACATGAAACATACTGACATCTTCAACATTCGGCCTAATAAAAATATTATGAACGCTCAGCGTGTTCACCTTGGTTAGAAACACACTTTTTCAATTTTTAAATGAATCTCTATGAACAAATAATGACTTAAACATAATAATCTCATTTAACAATTAGCTAAAATAGAATGAATAATTATATTGCTCCAGGTCTTCA
>NW_015632056.1:424-848 GCF_001515625.1 Sinocyclocheilus rhinocerous
AATCGTATAAATCATATTGACAGCTTCTAAGAAAAATATTAAGATTTAAATTACGATTGGCTAGAAACGCATAGCCTACTTTTTTTATTCAGCTCTACATAAATAATTTAAAACATTTTGACATTCTTACTTAGCCTAACGATTAGTTAAAATCCAACGAATAATTCACATTTCTCCCGATCAGTTACAAAAACGGAGCTTAATCACAAGTAATTTACATAAAGCATATTGACAGCTTCTATAAGAAATGGACATGGAGATTATGGACACACACTGAGCTATAACTTGGTTAATAGATCATATATGGGTAAGCGCCTATGGGTAAAAGTATGTATTATTTAAAAAAAATAAAAAAAACAGTCTAAACAGTACGTTCTACATTTGAGTATGACTGAACAACATGATAGGAGCTGTTTTTGTTGTT
>NW_015632057.1:0-1143 GCF_001515625.1 Sinocyclocheilus rhinocerous
AGTTTTATACTGATTTCAGGAGGCTGTCATCAGAAGATTAAGTATATAAAGGATGCAAGCAGTTACAGGAATTTGCCCAGATTTTCACCTACTCTCATGCAATCAGCATAACTATAACACTCATTATCACAGAGATCAGGGAAGGTCACACCTACAGACATCACATTCACACTTAACCCAGGTACTGATTAGCATGAACAATGACCATCAATTAAAGTAATGAAGCAGAAGCAGCAAGAGACAATAAAGACAAAAGGTGACAGACTCACCTACAATGATTTTACATCTGTATTCACACACACCTAAAACAAGAGATTGATTTTAATATTTAAATGCCATTTATCTTTCTGCTGACTTTCTAAGGCTGTGGTTTAATTTTGACCCAAATAATTGTGACTTAATTGATGTGTATTTGTATGAAAGTAAACTTTTATTATTTGGAAGTATTTTGTAGAATATAAATATAAATTACATAAATTAACACTTGATTAATAGTGATTATATAAATCATATTAATTCTTACAAAATTCTTTATGCATAAAGCTAAATTTATACCTTTTTATTTACACCCAACTGCAGACAACTGGAGATAAATATTACTTCAGTAATATTTATGAAAAGTTATTGAGATTATTGGAACATGTCTATTAAATTTATTGATATTTTATATTATTTTTATTTTTTACAATGACCCAATAAGTTAAATGTAAAATCATCAGTCAGGAGATTTCTGAATTTCATTCTGTACCTTCAAATGATGTCTGTTGTTCTTTAGAGAGTCAGAGGAGCTTTTTTGTCATTTCAGCTCTTAACAGCCTGTACACACTGAAACGAAACAGGTGCTGCTACTTAAGACACCCCAAAATGAAAATTCTGTCATTAAAGGGGTCATATGATGCTGCTAAAAAGAACATTATTTTGTGTATTTGGTGTAATGAAGTGTGTTTATGCGGTTTAAGGTTAAAAAAACACATTATTTTCCACATAATGTACATTATTGTTTCTCCTCTATGCCCCGCCTTTCTGAAACGCGTCAATTTTTACAAAGCTCATCGGTCTGAAAAGCGAGGTGTGCTCTGATTGGCCAGCTATCCAATGCGTTATGATTGGCCGAATACCTCAAGCATGTGACAGAAATGTTAC
>NW_015632057.1:1284-1460 GCF_001515625.1 Sinocyclocheilus rhinocerous
AACACTGTATTTATCCTACTGTAAGGGTAGGTTTAGGGTTGGGGTAGGTCAGCGGTTCTCAATTCCAGTCCTCGCGCCCCCCTCCTCTGCACATTTTGTATGTTTCTCTTATCGCTTCAGACTCATTCATTCATTGTAAATACAACTTAACCACTGATTTCTAGTTGTGTCCTCTT
>NW_015632058.1:0-430 GCF_001515625.1 Sinocyclocheilus rhinocerous
CCGGTTTTCAAAATTGCGTGTAAACAATTGAAAAAAACTGTAATAAGCACAAATTACTCTAGACCAGCGGTTCCCAAACTGGGGTGCACGCACCCCTAGGGGTGCACAGACCGACCAGCAGGGGTGCGCGAGAGAATGCTTTTGATGATCGATGTGCTTTTTTTGAAGGGGCAAGTGAAAGAGAATTTTACTTGCCCGACCGGACAACTAATCTAATCTTATTAAAACATCGAATTAGGGAAGCACCAAAATTTCGGCGAGAATGATTCTGATTTTATTACACTTGGTGTAGGCCTAAACGGCAATTCATAATGGATAATCAATAGTAACAAGGACGTGGTAGTTGAGACTCACGTGAGACAATCTCATGGAGAAATTTTATATGTATTACATAAAGCCTAGCCTAATTAATTAACATGACACGACTAAG
>NW_015632059.1:0-522 GCF_001515625.1 Sinocyclocheilus rhinocerous
TACAGTGATATAAAAACACCCGCACCGGGTTTTGACTTTGACACACGCAGTGCTCGTGTTTATTCAACGAAGTCAAAGCCTTTTGGAAAATCTATTTATGGCGGTCAGTTTTGATATTGTGGCGGAAGCCACAAATAAATCAATGTATGGAAATGAAACTTACCTGCTTGAACTCTTTCATTTGATCCAGGTGTCTGTCTTTAAAGTGTTTTGTTAGTTTGGTGTGTTTCCTCCTTTTGATGTCGCCACGTCTCAGTGCTTTTATGAATGCTAATTTTGAGGTCGCCACGTCTCAGTGCTTTTATGAAGAGAACTTTCGGATAGCGCATCAAGAACCGGGTTGACCGGGTACTCGGTACCACCGGTACTTAAAAAACCTGGTACCGTAATGTTTTTATTTTTTTAGTACTGACTTGGTACCGAAGTACCGGGTCTTTTGACAACACTACCATACATACATACATACATGATGCTGTATTGTTTATAGTTGTTTAAGCAACTTAATTAATTATAATTGGTTTA
>NW_015632060.1:0-146 GCF_001515625.1 Sinocyclocheilus rhinocerous
TCCCGGGTCTGTAGGTACTCGACTGGCCAGCGATGCTTATACGATGCTTCTGGGTTGCCCTGAGACAGGCAACCCAGAGGTGGAGGGACCTGCTCTTCAGGAGATGGTAAGCACACCACTCCCTCCCCCGGAGGAGGGCCGGGCGG
>NW_015632060.1:374-498 GCF_001515625.1 Sinocyclocheilus rhinocerous
CGGACTACCCACGCACCCTCTGCTCGAACGCAGGTCAGTGTTACACACACCCAGACCCCTCCTTGGACCGGCTACGAGACGTTCTTCCTCGCTGCCCCACTGCAGGTACGCCTGTAGTTCCGTT
>NW_015632061.1:0-2801 GCF_001515625.1 Sinocyclocheilus rhinocerous
TGTAACAAAGTATTATTACTTCGTTACAATACACCACTGGCCAATGTTTTGTACGTCTGTGCAGGAAGGCTCACTGGGGGAACCGCATACTTGCGCAAGCCCTGCGGCCAGCTGTGTGCCAGAGCGTCCGTGCCAAGGGTGCCCTCGGTCAGGGAGTAAAACAACTGGCAGTGGGAATTGTCTGGAGAGGCAAACAGGTCTATCTGAGCATCTCCAAAGCGTTCCCAAATCAGCTGAACCGACTGGAGATGGAGTCTCCATTCCCCGGGGTGAGACTGCTGCTTTGAGAGCTTGTCGGCTGCACGATTGAGCCTGCCCGGGATGTGAACGACACGAAGCGATCTCAGATGCTTCTGACTCCACAAGAGGAGATGGCAAGCAAGTTGTGACATGCGTCGGGAGCGTAGACAACCCTGACGATTGATGTATGCTAAGGTCACAGTGTTGTCCAAACGGAACAAAACATGCTTGTCCTTCAGCAGGGCCTTGAAGCGGTGCAGAGCAAGCCGTACTGCTAGCAACTCGAGGCAATTGACATGCCACTGAAGTCGGGGTGCTGTCCAGGAACCTGACGCAGCATGTCTGTTGTACATGGCACCCCAGCCCGTGGCAGAGGTATCTGTTGACACAACAACATGCCTGGACACTGGTTCTAGGGGAACACCAGCCCGAAGAAACGAGGGGTCCAACCATGGGGTGAAGGTTCAGCGGAGGGGTCCAACCATGGGTTCAGCAGCAGGCTGGAGTGATGGTCACTCGGAGCGTGCCCTGTTGCCATGCCCATCTCGGGACTCGGCCGTGAAGCCAGTGCTGAAGCGGTCTCATATGAAGCAACCTGAGCGGTATGACCGCCGCTGCAGATGCCATATGCCCAGGGAGCCTCTGAAATAATATCAGTGGAACCGCCCTCTTGCCTTCGAATTGACTCGGCGACCGAGTCTATATCCATACCGAGAAAAGAGATCCTTGGCACAGGGGAGAGTTTGCTCTTTTCCCAGTTGACCCGAAGACCCATACGGGCAAGGTGTCTGAGCACCAGATCCCTGTGCTCGCACAACTGCACTCAAGAGTAAGCTAGAATCAGCCAGTCGTCGAGGTAGCTGAGGATATGGACACCTTGTTCCCTGAGAGGAGCCAGGGCTCCCTCCGCGACCTTCGTAAAGACGCGGGGAGACAGGGCCAACTCAAATGGGAGAACTTTGTACTGATATGCCTGCCCCTTGAAAGCAAACCGAAGAAACGGTCTGTGTCAAGGAAGAATGGAGACATGAAAGTATGTGTCCTTCAGGGCAATCGCTGCAAACCAATCCATCGGACGAATGCATTCGAAAATGCGTGTGGGCGTTCACATATTGAACGGAAGTCTGTGAAGAGCTCGATTCAAGGCACGAAAGCCTAGGATTGGCCGTAGCCCACCTGTTTTCTTGAGTACTATGAAGTAGGGGCTGTAGAAGCCGGACTTCATGTTGGCTGGAGGGACCGGCTCTATCGCGCACTTTGCCAGCAGAGTTGCGACCTCTGTGCGCATGATAGGAGCATCCTTGCCCACTATCGTAGCACGAATACCTCGAAACCTGGGGGGGGGGGACGCCTGGCGAATTGAATCACGTAGCCCAGCCTGATCATTCGGATGAGCCAGCGGGACGGACTGGAGGGCTGTAGCCAGGCTCCCAGAAACCGAACCAGCGGGGTCAAAGGAACTACAGGCATACCCACAGTGGGGCAGCGAGGGGGAACAGACGGCCCCGACATGGGAGGCGTAGCGTCCCTTAGTGAGGGTGGAGTGCGTAGCGTCCCTTAGTGAATGTGGAGTGCGTGCACCCGTCTGATTTCGAGACATGGCAAAAGGGGTGTGAGAAGGCAATGCGTTCTCGAGCCGGCTCTGCCTGGAAACTGGCAAAGGAAGAGGGGGACGAGAGCGGCGAGGAATCACATCGCCTACTGTCATCCGCAGCCTCTTGGCACCCAGAGGTAGAGGAAACAGCTCTTTTAATGAAGGTTTAGGTACCATTGGCCATGGGGCCAGTGGCGGAACAAAAAGAGAACGAAAACAAAGGATTCTCCCCCGGCCCTCCTCCGGGGGGAAGGAGTGGTCCTGCTACCATCAGCTGAAGAGCTGACTTCCCCATATCCGGATCACCCATCTCAGGAACGCCGCTTGGCCTGACGCTTGACAGGTTTAGGGGCAGAAACAGGCTGCACCGCCCTTCTGTGGCCATCTCCTCGCTGCTGCCGGGGTGGAGGCTGCTGCTGTGGCTGAGCGGGAGTGGAGGAGACCGCAGGGGGGCGCCCTAGCAGCGGGCTGAATATGTTTTATGGCCTCAGACTGTTTCTGGGCGGCAGAGAATTGCTGGGCAAAACTCTCAAAACTCTCGCTGAAGAGGCCAGCTTGAGAGAACGGGGAGTTGAGTCCGATCAGACTCCCTCATGTCTGCCAGGTTCAGCCATAGGTGGCGCTCCTGGACCACCAAAGTGGACATCACCTGACCCAAGGAGCGCGAAGTGACCTTCGTCACCCGGAGGGCGAGATCAGTAGCAGTGCGCGCCTCCTGCAAGACTTCCGGGTCAGCACTGCCCTCGTGCAGCTCTTTGAGCACTTTGAGCACCTAGACCTGGAGGGTGGCCATGGCGTGCAGGGCAGAAGTGGCCTGACCCGCAGCTCTGTAAGCTCTGTAAACAAGCGTGGATGAGAACTTACAGGCTTTGGACGGGAGCTTGGGACCACCACACCAGGTCTGAGGACACTATTGCATTGCAACCGAGCGTTCCACTGGAGGCATCCCCGCATACCCTTTGGCCGC
>NW_015632061.1:5121-6692 GCF_001515625.1 Sinocyclocheilus rhinocerous
GTTCACTCGGAGTCACTTTGAATCACTGAATCACTTTGTGAAGCTTTGGTTCACTCGGAGTTTCGAAAAGCTCAGTTTCTCCATCACTAGTTGCCACAGACTGTATAAAAACAGTTGCCAGCGTCCGAACTCGTGTTTATGAACTGATTCAGGATACAGGGATCGCAATGAGACGCAGCTTTTTTGCTGCTCATGTGCGGATGCGCTTTTACTCACTAAATAACGTGCATTAACGTTGGATAAAGCATTATAATGTTACATTCAATAATAATTAGTTAACATTACATCACTTGTAAAAACTACAAAATATACTGAATGGATTCCATAGATTGAAACACTTTAAATGTTTAAAAACACACACCTTTCTTCAGCGAATCACAGCAGATGCGCAGCCTTATGACGTCACAGCACCCAGATGCGCAGCCTTATGACGTCACATCACCGCGCCAAAATAAAAGTCCTGTTCTCGCGCCAAGTGTAACGGAAACCTGCTTGAAAACAATCAGCATACGTTTAAATAAAGTGTCTGTTGAGTGCTGAGTGTCTGTTACGTGTGTGCTTAAAATATATACCAAATAACTTAAAGACAAATAAGGCTTGTCAATAAAATGAAATCTTTATTAGGGGCACAGATTATTTAAAAATAAATAATTAATTGCACAGAAAACGATAACATTGATAGGAATCAACAAATAGAGATCCACACATGGCCTCACAGCATGTTTTGAGACAAATTATGAAAGAATATGAATTCTATAATGATATGATATTTACAGGGTGTTGGATTAAACGCAGAGACAGTATACATGGACATTTTGTGACAATGGCTAGACTAGACCGGTGGTATTGCTTTAAACATCATTTTAATATTATCAAGCATTGTGCAATTTCACCTGTAAGCATTTCAGATCATGGTTCAGTTAGTGAAACAAAGTCAAGAAGTGCTTTCATAATGTTTTATTGCAAGATCATTTTTTCGTTAAGTGTTTGGTTTGGTTGGTCATCGTTTGATTCTCTACAGCAATGGTGGGATAATGGAAGAATAGAAATACAGCAACTGTGCCGTATGTATACTCTCGATGCTTCTAGAGACATTTCCCGATCACTAAAGGATCTAGAGAGAGAAATAGTAGAAATACTAAATTGAATGGAATCTGCAGGAGACGGAGAATGCATTAAAGTTCTCAAAGATAAAAAGAAAGTCTTGGATGATTTGTTAGGTTTAAAGGCACAGGGTGCTCTGATTTTTTTATTTATTTTTTTGGACTTGAAAAGAAAAAAGGCCAAAATAGAAATATGCATTCTTTGATATCTGAATCAGGAACGGAAATGATAGAGTCTAAAAAATATACACGTAGAGGTGAAAGATATAGCCAGTCATTTTTATGTGGGTCTACCTAAAGTTCTGGATTAAGCTTATGCTGAGTGGGAGAAACCTTTTACGAAAGGTCTATTGTATGATGCCCTAAAGAGTATGGAGTGTGGGAAAGCTCTGGGGATCCATGGCGTTCCTGTAGAGTTTTATCTGGGCAGTTTTAGGGGATGATCTGCTGGAAGTGCTCAATGACAGT
>NW_015632062.1:0-1106 GCF_001515625.1 Sinocyclocheilus rhinocerous
TACACAATTTACAAGCATAGATAAAATAAACAGTAGTATTCAGGTGCAGAAATTTATTAATTAAGTGTGAAATAACACTGCATAGTGTTCACTGTATGAATTAAATTTAGATTAATCTTTGTTATAGCTGTTTTGTTGTTTTGTTAACATTAGTGACATATTCAGCAGCACGTATTTATAGGCTGCTGTCCCTTTAAATCCGACTGCACGGATCCAGTATAATGATACACATCCGATTTCTTTCTCAGCTGTTTACATTCATTTAAAACATAACCGACTGCGTTTACGAGAATGATCGTCGAGACGGGTACTATTGACATAATTCTGTGTGTATGTGTCTGTTCAAACATGAGGAGATGCGAAAGATGAATCAACTTGGTGTTTGCGCGCTGTCTGAAATGCGTCTCTCTGTGTGTGCGCGTGCTTTGCAGGTGTGCGGCAGAACTGAAGATACGCTGCGCGAGATGCGGCTTGTGCGCGCGCTTCCGGTGTGAGTCAGACAGCAAGACGAGACGGCAAAGAGTTGTTTTCTGCAACTTATTGCACTTAACTCTTTTTAACGTCAAGAAATTCTCTGCTATATGCGTCGAACTAAAACTTTGACCTTTTGCAACATTTTGATTTAAGTAGCCTATTATTAAAATGATTCCGATATCGCACGCCGTTGCGATATGCATATTGCGATAATTTCGATATATCGTGCAGCCCTAGTCTAAACATTCTTAGACTCGTAGCATTCATCATGCACTCATATTACTTTTATATCGTATTGTTTTAAATTATAGAGCATGAAAACATCATAGCGTCGTAAGAAATTTAGATACAATTAAGTGCCTGTCATATTCAAAATGTTTCACTCGATTTCAAACATTTTAGTCAGGAATTATAGTTTGGAAAAAACCCAACTAGTAAATGTGTTCAAGTTTATATCACAATAACAGGTAAACTAATGCAAAAAATAAACATTACTTACTCATTAGAATGATCACCTCGGCTGGGTCAGGTTGCGCATTGCATCTTGTTTTTTTTCTGAGGTAAATCCTGGGTTATTCCTCGCGGCAGGTCTATTTTCCGAGGTAAATCCTGGGTTATTCCTCTCGGCGCGT
>NW_015632063.1:0-799 GCF_001515625.1 Sinocyclocheilus rhinocerous
AACGCATGGATTCGCTACAGGAGGCCTTTATTCACCCCCCGGAGCGTGTGAGGCACGTTTTATTATGGATGGCACACGCTTTATTTGACGACTTGTGGACTGTTCAGCTGCAACACCCGCTGACTGCAATGATAGAGCTTGGAATAGCCAGGACAATTTTTAATATAACTCCGACTGGATTCGTCTGAAAGAAGAAAGTCATACACCTAGGATGCCTCGAGGGTGAGTAAGACACAGCCTAATTTTCATTTTTGGGTGAACTAACCCTTTAAGATACCAGAATTCACATTTTTAGATTTTACAGATGTATGATGATATATTGTGAAAAATGCATATGAAGTTATTTAATAAGCTTTCTCAGATTACCTGTGTTTCCTATATCAATAGGCATATGTCAGCAGCTCCCATTAGAAATTTTCTTGGAACTTCCCCTCTGTTTTAGAGGATTTTTTTCTGACGCTCCTGAAATCACAGTACAATTTTTATCAATATTTGTTTAAAAATGAAAAATCAAGACTTTTAGGTTAAATTAATTAGCTTACTTCCATTTATCTATTGACAAAATACCAGCAAAACATTTACAAAGCTATAAAAACCGCTCATCTACACATAAGATGAAATAAAGATTAAAAGCCCAAACTTTAATTAATAAGAGCTCAACTCTATAGTTAGCCTACCTCTTATAGTTAGCCTGTATAGTTGGTTAACGGTTGTGATGCTAACGGTTTTCCGAAGACATTAAACCATTTATGTAATTGAACAGAAACGTGTCAGTTAAAAGTAAGAAATGTCAGGAAGA
>NW_015632064.1:0-201 GCF_001515625.1 Sinocyclocheilus rhinocerous
AAGCCAAACACCAAAAAACAACTACGTGTATGTACAGCCACACACTGTATATAATTTATATACATATATATAAATACATTAAATATATATATATTATTTCATTTCCATTTTGTATGTTGAAGTACTGAAATAACTCAAATTAAATAAAAGTAAAACTTAATAAAAAGCCTATATAGACATAATAAAAAAACTAATAAAATG
>NW_015632064.1:380-536 GCF_001515625.1 Sinocyclocheilus rhinocerous
TAGTAAGAAATAGTTTATAAAAACCTGAAACAGAAGTGGAAAGAGGAGAGATAAAAAGCAATATTTATGTCCTTTGCCGGTGTCCCTGCCCGGTGGAGTTGCACGGTAGAGTGGTCTTTACACTCTTCGGTCTTCACGCGACCGCTTCCGCGGTAA
>NW_015632065.1:0-587 GCF_001515625.1 Sinocyclocheilus rhinocerous
AAAAAAAAATCAAAATCAAATTCAGCAAAAAAGTGATGTTTGTGTATTGCTGCTGTTGCTAAATGTTTTTATTTGTTTATGTTTGTTTCTTTCAGCGTTCTTTTTATTTAAAAACATGGTTGGTGCATTTTATGTTTTGCAATGCTAAAACCATTTGAGGTTTAAATAAACACTGTTTGAATTGTTAATAATGTGTCTCTGTCTGTCACTGAAGTTATGTATTTATTGTAATGACCTTAAAAAGTGGATTCAGCATTGGGGAAAAATTAGCATATTTTTACTCAAAAATAAAGACTCTCATAATTAATTTGTAATGTACTCGTAATACAAAAAAAGTACACTTTAATATCACTAATCAAGCATGTAAATAGGCATATACTTAAAGTGTACTAAGTGTACTTGAAGTTGTTCCAATTTAGTACAGAAAAGTACACTAAATACACTTAAAGTTATGCTTTACTACAATTTAATTACAATTAAAATATACTTAGTACAAAATTAGTTGTTCCAAAATAGCACACTTCAAGTTAACTAATCATTAACACACTTAAAGTATACTGACAATTAGTCTGGCTGCAAGTATACTT
>NW_015632065.1:677-2932 GCF_001515625.1 Sinocyclocheilus rhinocerous
TTGCTGCAAGTATACTTAGCATTTTTTTTTTTTTCACTAGGGTATACACGCTCTTTACATTCTCTGCATTCTGTAGAAACCATCATTTTAATTATTTCAAGAAATGCTCTTGTCATTCTGTAGTAATACTTGCTTTGTCTCCTGTAGTCCCAGTCTGAGTGGCTTCTGGAAGGATCATGGTGTCTTGCAGCCAATAATTATTGGAAAATACATACTATGAGCACCTCACCACACATATAGGGCGTTAAGTATAATGTGCAATCAGTGCTTATCTCAGGCCTCCTTGAACATACGGACAGGGTCTCCTCATCCTCCACAATTGTAGATGGGTCTTCATCCTGAAACCAATAATCAAACTGTGGTTAATGTCCACCACTTAACATTGACAGTAAATCAGTGCTTTAAACTCTCACATACTCAGAGGGTTCAACAAGACATCTGGTGGCTCCAACAAGCACACAGAATTTGCCATCACTATGAAACAAAACATGTTAGAGCAAAGATTTGGTTAAGAATATGCAAAAACATACTGTATATCAACCTTTTATGTAGTCACTCCTATTAGGTGACATGGATTCAGAAGCAGTTGCCCCCTCTATTCCCTTAATGACTAGCCTCCCCTTGTTCAGTTCCAAAACCAGCTCCTCTGCAGGAGTAAAGGGTGCTGGTGATGGTTCCAGCAACATCATTTCTTTTTGGCAGCTGCATTTAATAAACATAATGAAATCTGACAGTTCTAGCTGTCACAGGCTGCGTCCGAAACCGCGTACTTTCCTACTATATAGTAGGCAAAAAGCAGTAGGCGAAGAATAAGTATGTCTGAATCCTTAGTATTCATAAAAGAGTAGGCGAGAATTACCTGCATGGGGCACTAATTCTCGCGAGATTCGGATGTGCGTATACTTAAGTTGCGTCCGAATATGCCTACTTACCGACTATATAGTAAGTGAAAAGAGTAGCCTATGTGAAGAAAGTAGTATGTCCGAAACCTCAGTATTCGTAAAAGCGTAGACGAGAAATCCCCGGATGTCCTACTGCTTCAACCCAGATTATGAAGTGCTCATGCGATGGATACTTTTGTATCCCAGGAGGCCACGCGAGAGGATACGTCATTATCGAACGTGAAGGAGAACAGCGACGAGGGTGTTTTCAAATGTGCAAAAAAACGGGTCCTTGTGTTAAAATCGCATTTGTTGAGTTTACTGTACAATGAACTGTTGAATTGTTGAAGGTGTAAAGATGCTAACAGTATAGTGCAGAAGTGGACAGTAACAAAGTACATTTACTTGAGTACTGTACTTAAGTACACTTTTTGAATATCTGTACTTTACTTGAGTATTATTTTTTCTGGAAACTTGCTACTTCAACTTCACTACATTGAAAGATCTTTGCATGAGGAAGATCATCTTCTGGGCACTCTTTTTTTTATCTCCTTCTCCATGTCCTTCTACTTTTTCTTGTTTTTTTTTCTCTACTGATTATTCCATCACAGAACTAAAAATCAAGGGCAGAGAATTAGAGCTATCCTCTATGCTGTTTTTCATTCAATAGGCTATTATTCAGAAAATGATTGTACTTCTCAGTCTCTGCATCTGAATAGAAGTTTCCCATTAACATAGTTTACGTACTAAATACATGCGTTACATTCATATAGACCACAATAAACCCATCATGTTTCATAATAAAATTATTTACATGAAGTGCAAATCTGCCGTCTGAAGGTGTATCTGCCATTTTTGTTTTAGTCAGAAGGTGGCAGTGCTGACCTCAGTATGAAGACAATTCCTTAGTTTCCCTTTTATCTTCTGCTAGTTGAAGCTTAAATGCTCAAGACTAAAACTAATAAAAAGGAAAAATACATACACACATGGTCTATAATGAATTTTAAAAAAATTATTATTGATTAAATATTGCTTAATGCTTAGCTAACTAGCAAATGACACTTTCCAGGAAGTAACCCTACGTTCTGCAGTATCCAACGTGCCTCCCTTATTCCATTGATTTAGCGATGTATTTCACATATATTATTTTTATGAATTTTTGAGAACAGATTAATAAATCCGAATGTTCAGAAATTATATTATAGGGTGACCATACGTGCCATTTTCCCAGGATGCGTCCTGGCCAGGATTTCTATATTGCCTGGCACATATGGTCACCCTAAATTATATATATATATATATATATATATATAAGAGTTAAAGGAACACTCCACTATTTTTTAAAATAGGCTCATTTTCCAACTCCCCTAGAGT
>NW_015632065.1:3209-17163 GCF_001515625.1 Sinocyclocheilus rhinocerous
GTGTGTGTTCACGGTGTGTGTGTGTGTTCACTGCTGTGTGTGTGCACTTTGGATGGGATAAATGCAGAGCACTAATTCCGAGTATGGGTCACCATACTAGGCCACATGTCACTTCACTTCACTAATGTTCACTATAGTTCCTAGCCATACCTAGAAAATCGCAACTCTTCATTTTCCGTCGGTCTTAGTACACGATGTAACTACAGAAGAGTCAAGTTTTAAATAGGAAAAATATAGAAACTCTTTGGTCATTTTTGAGCGAGATGCTAACGGTCTAATCAGATTCAATTATCTATGCTAAGCTAAGCTAAAAGTGCTACCGCCAGACCCGGAGATCGGTTGAATGGATTCGAAAACGGTAAAACTCAACTGTTTAACTCTAGGGGAGTTGGAAAATGAGCCTATTTTCAAAAATAGTGGAGTGTTCCTTTAAGATACAAAAGTGTCATCTGAAATGAGCATTTTTATCAGGCTCCTATATTTATGTTCATTTATTTCACCTTAATGGCATAGAAAAGGAAGTAAACATTGCCATTAAAGTAAAATTACTGAAAATTTTCAAAAAATCTCAGACGGCACTTAGAAACGTTTGCATCAGAACTCTTCATATTATTATTATTAATTATTATATAATTATTATATTATAATTATTATACTACTGGTGGGGTTGGGGTAATAATCGGGGGTCAGAATTTGGCACAATGTCTTTAGGTGTGTTTTGCGGTGTGTTCGTTTTCAAACTCAAAAATGTTTTTATTTTTAATCACTAATATTCCATTATTTAATACAAAAAAAAATTAGTAACTGTTTTCTATTTACTATATAGCCTTTTCAAAAACCCATATTAACAAAATGAAGACTGGGGAATCCACACTCTGGTCTCATGAGGCCAAGTCAATAATTTTGGATCTAACAGCATCCGGGGAGCAGTACAGTGAGAAGTGCCTGTTTCCCACAGTGAAGTTCAGTAGTAGTAAGGTTCTTATAAAGGGATTTATGAGTCCAGAAAGTGTGGGGGACTTGTGCTTTACCAATGGTTAATGAGTACAAAAAGCTCCATTTAAATACTAACAAATAGCAAGTTTAAATTTGAAATCAACCAAAAAGGGAATCAAGATCAGATTCCCTTGTCAGACAGACTCTGTACAGACTATACATTCTCCCAAGTTAAGCATCCTGCAGTAGACAAGCATTTCACCCGATCTTAATACTCAGCACCTGTGGGGGATTTTGTATGGACAAGTTGAGCAACACTGCACAAGGAGGTCATTCTTCAGGAGTTAAACAAGATTGATGTTACCAAGGGCATCATGCATTCATTATTTTTGAGGGGGCACGAGTTGGGGGGGTTATCATGTGACACAGCAGCCACAACAGCACTTATGTTTTATTTATTTTTTCCTTTTTATTCGAAACATCCCCAAACGCATTAACTATATCATGAAATATCTTGATTCTCACCTTTATAGATTATGTTGATATATAGTGGGCATGCACGTGCACACATAGACATCAAAGGGGGCTTGAGCACCTGCCCTTTTTCTTCCTGGAGAAGTGACCTTTTTTCTGGGGAGTGTTTTTTTTAAATAAATTAATATATGTATATATGTGCGCACGTGTGTGTGTGTTTCTGTTTGCGCACAGCTTTCCCCATCAAACTAATAAAAAATCAAAATATCAGGTCGGGTTGGGAAATATTGAGACTCTGTCGAGTTCCGATGCCTTTCTCCCCTCCATGTCTCCGCACAGCAGTGTAGCACACATTGACCGGCACATGCACATCACAGACAGGCAGAGAGCGCAGAAGTGAAGCCCTCCCTCACTTTCCAGTTGTGTTTGTCTTGCTGTGATTGGTGATGAAGAGGTGATTGGTGATGAACAAAAGACTAAGCTACCTGTGCCTCGAATTTACAGCTAATTATCCTAAAGACAAAAGGCAATTATAGTTAAATTGTCTTGCTAACATCCATGACTCATGAGAGCTACCATGTAAATTAGCTAAAGTTTAGTGAAGGCAATAGGAAGTCTAGTAGTTTAGACCAGTGCGCGTTCTTTCACTGCATGATTCAGTTTATTAAAATACATTTAGAATGATCACAAAATTCAAGATATGGGGGCAGAAATGTATATGTATATCATTTCATATAGTTAATCAGTATCACGTGAAGACTGACGTTTTTTCCACCAAAAAGCAGCATGATTACAAATGTGATATTGATTTTATACAGCAGTTTAATAAACAAGAATTTAATATTAAGATACTTACATTTTAGACAAAATATTGACTGTTTTTGCTCTATTTCGCCAACAAATTTGCATCTCTGAGCAACATGATGGTGTTTCGTTCCTGAATGAAAGATATCAGCACAATAACACACTCAGCAAAATATCATCTAATTATCGTTATCGATAAAATCCCAGAAAATATTGAGATATATTTTTGTCAATATCACACACCCCTAATATATTTAACGTTTTGATTAGAAAAAAATTTAAATAAATATGAGACGTGCCCTTTTTTCCACTTAAGCCCCTGCCCCTTAAAATATCTGTGCACGTCCCTGATAGTGGGCGATGGTCAAACTAACCTAATAATGTAATCTATTAACTATGCATAAAAACCTGTCTGTTTACTTAATTAACAGATATGGGTGTCATGCCATAACATATTTTAATACGACTGAGTTTATATTTAATGTGAATTTAACATTGAAAGTTAACGTGAATAAAAACATTGCAAGTTAGGCTACTAATCATAACACTTTCATTGTAGCCTACAGAAAGAGAACAAAGAACATTTACATTATCAAAGAACATTTTCACTGACAGTCTAGTTCAAGCACTCTCAAAAACTCGCATTAAAATCATTGAAGCTGTTTACACTATGAAATTAATACCTTATAGATTCGTACACACATTTGCACTTTGTAGTTTCTGACGAGAGAATTCGCCAGAAAGAGGTATTCAGTCAGCGAGCGAGTGAAGAAAACACCGACATTTTAACCATGACTCATCTGAACACCTCTGATTGGTCATTGCATTCATCAGCTCAACAGCATCATGTGTGATTGGTTAATGTGCAGTGCTGTAAAAACGCATCTGTGGCTCAGCACCAGTCAGCGAAAGCAGATTTGAATTTAGCAGCTGATGATATGGTGCACTGAGTGTTCTAATCACGCTGGTGTGATTGTATTAAATATAGAAAATATTAATCTGCTATTTTTTGTCTTTTGGAAGCTGAATATTCAAAATCCAATTGCCTCAAAAATCTGAGGGGGCACGTGTCCCCTCACTTTGAATGGGAATGACACCTCTGGATGTGACAATAGGTATGATGGAGGACATACTACATACTGGAATAAATGCAGGTGAAATTTAATCAAGGGTGTACTCATCTTTGCAACCCTTCGTTTAAAGGGGGGTCATATGATGCGATTTCAATTTTTCCTTTCTCTTTGGAGTGATAAAAGCTCTTGGTGCATAAAGAAGATCTGTAAAGTTGCAAAGACTAAAGTCTCAAATCCAAAGAGATATTCTTTAAAATGTTAAAAGTTAAGAGTCAACCACGCCTACCTAAAATGGCTCATTCTAACACGCCCCCACATGTCTACATCACGATGTGGGAAGATTTGCAATGACCGCTTGCCCTTTAATTAGTTTTATTTGAAGGTGTCACTAGAGGGCGCAAGGTAACTTGGTGACACATGTTTGCAGCACAAAAAAGGAAGTGTTTCACGTGTGTTGCACGAGCTCACATAGCGCTGAATTTGGAGTTTATTTGAGATATATGAATGTGTTTAGTGTCCCTTTTTGGCAATAGCGGGATGAGGTATGTTGTTTACATTGTATTTCATGTTAGTTTGTTTATTTCCTATTTTCTTTGTGATAATGGTGTTTGGTGAACTCTGCTTGTGTAAATTATACTGTGTAATACTGTGGATTTCACATTGTGAATACCTATTGCTCAAGTTTATCTTCTGTTATGTTTCATTTGTGTAGTTTTACGGTGATACAAGGTGCAGTAGGGTGCATTGAGATGCTGTGATGCACGGAAGGAGTTAAATTAATCACAGCATTCTGGAAGTTGATTGCATCGAAGCTGAATAAAACAGCAAACACCCGTCAAAGCTCTCTGCCTCATGATTTGGAAGCCAAGGGGCCGCTACAATGTGGAAAATAATGTGTTTTTTGAACCTTAAACCGCATAAACACATTTCATTACACCAAATACATAAAATAATGTTCTTTTTAGAAACATCATATGACCCCTTTAAGCAAAATTGCCTAATTTACTTATTTTGAAAATGATATATATTTTTTCTTTTAACTAAGTATTTTAATATATTTAAATGTTGCCATCTTCCCACAAATTGTAACAGTGATAATTAAGAAATAGAAATATATCTTTATGTTCAGAGGGGGTGTACTCATTTATGCTGTTCTGTAATCTCAACATTTACTAATATCTATAGAGAGAGAGAGAGAGAGAGAGAGAGAGAGAGAGCTGGGTAGTAACTGATTACATGTAATCTGGATTCCAAAAATTAAGTACTTGTAATTAGAGTAAATTACATTTTAAAATACTCGTAATCAGATTACAGTTACTTTTTTATTGATTACATATTTACACAATAGCGATTCTCCCTTATTCCTCTTTTTCATAGTTTGTTCCTTTCTAAAATAGCCTACCACTTATATATATTCAGAAAGTCTTCCAGTTTTGTGGACATTCACACAAAGACCAGTCACTGGTCTGGTGGCTGTAATTGCACAGACGATTGAGAGCCCACACAGCATTTGACCAATGATTTACAAAAATAATTTTAATTTTAAGAAGTGTTTTCTCAACATTTCAACATGGCATCAACTGATGAACACATTAATTTGTATTTGAATTAGGCTATCACTCAGTATTTAACCATGTATTACTGTGTCTTTGGAAGGCTTTTTTCTTTCAAACACATTAAAATGCACAAATTCACGTTATTTCTTATTTACATGTACAGTAATGCAGGGATTCCCAAACTTTTTTTTTTGTCAGCCAAATCTCTTTCATCTAATTTATTTATTTGAATTCCCCCTGAGATTTTAAGGTAATAGGCTAATAATTAAATCACATTTGCATGTTCACGGTTCTCTGATGTTGGTTAATGGTCACATGATATGCAGGTAAACATATTATTTATTAATTTTTTTTAGTAAGTGTTTTATTTTGATTGTTGTTATTTTAAAATGATTTATTTTAATTTTACAGTTTTATGATTTAATTATTAGCTTTTCATTAAACTCATGAACCCCCTGCAGTTCCTTCACGAGCCCCAGTTTAGGAAACCTTGCCGTAATATAATGTTTAGTGCACTTCATTATATTAATAACAAGAAATGTAATATATTTTCTTTTTCTTTGCATTTTTCTATCAATATGGTACCAAATTATCCTATTTAAATCAATATGATAAACTAGTTAGGTCAATAGTAATCTAAAAGTAATCAAAAATAATCTGATTATATAACGGATTACGTTACTGTCTACAATTTTTGTCATGTAATTTGGAATCAGTAACGGATTACAATTTTCAAGTAATCTACCCAGCTGTTATATATATATATATATATATATATATATATATATTTACAGAAGTAAATGCACAATAAATGTAAAAAAAAAAGGAAATATATGTAAACATTTAAAAATGTGCATTGCTCATTGTTAGTTCATGTTAGATAATGCATTAATTAAGGTTAACAAATGAGACCTTATTGTAAAGTGTTCAGAGGCGGACAAAGTACTCAACTCCATTACTTGAGTGAAAGTACAGATACTGCTGGTCAAATATTACTCCATTACAAATAAAACTTGTAAAGACAGATATTTACTTAAGTAAAAGTACAGAAGTACTTGCTTTTAAAAGTACTTAAGTACCAAAAGTAAATTTCCTTTTTTATGTCAATGCTTTATTTTTAATGTTTTATTGTTGTATGTAGTACTAGCAATACTTCTGAAGCAACTTAGAATACATTACACCAACTGAATACAGTACAGTGAAATCCTGTAAATACAGAGTGATAAGGAAGAGAAAAAAAATCAAACCTGCTTTAAAACCCAGCAACACAACTGTAGCTGTATAACTTTACAACAGCAACACTGCTTTAACAAAAAAGCAAAACAGCAAGACTCAAGAAAATAATACTCAAGTAAAGTACAGATACTCAAAAAGTGTACTTAAGTACAATACTCAAGTAAATGTACTTAGTTACTGTCCGCCTCTGAAAGTGTTACCAAATAACCGTTACAAAAGCTCTAGGTCTAAAAAGAAACTAGATCAGTTAGTAACTGTAAGACTAGAATGTTAAAAATTGTCTCATGGAAGATACCCCACTGACTCACTCTTTTTGTTATTATTATTATTATTATTATTATTTATAGAGGTTACTGAAAATGATGCCAGATACCCATGGGCTGTGAAGTGACGATTAAAAGGCAGCAAGAAGACAAAATGTATTTTTTCTTTTATTGCAGTATGGTTAAAAACAAAATACAAAAATACAATAGTGCTTAAAGATTCAAGGTCTCTCTACAGGCTACATTTTACAAATAATTTATATGATTTTATTTCCAATTAAAATCAAGAGAGAAAACACATACACACACACACACATCCTTAATCATGTCCCCTCCTACTTTAAAACAACGGCATTCCTTGTATTAACAGAAACTGCTCCACTTATTGTATTCACAGTTGTATTTACAGTTGCTGTACTCACTGAAAAATCACCACATTACAATTCATGCATCATTCACTTCACTTTTAAATGATCAGAATCTGAAAATGAAAGCTGAATGTGAGACTTATTTGACAGTTACTATCATTGATGTGAAGTGTAAGTGACCAGTGATACAATGGCAGCAGTATAAACACAATGACAAAAAAAAAAAAAAGTGTGAATTTAATAAATTTTTTTGCATTAATGTTTGATGCATAAAGCTGAGAATAAATGTTTTCAATTGAATTCAAGTTCATTTGTAAAACGCTTACCTAATAAGCCTGAATATTGTTACTAAGACGCTTTACAGAACAATATTACCATAAAACCCTCAGTGAGTTAAGCCAAAAGTGACAGTAGTGATGAAAAACTCCCTAGAAAGATATAAAACACTTTTTACAGAACTATATTTAGATTTGGATATTATTAACTATTTCTGAAAACTACTACTGTCGTTTTATTACATTTGTAAAATAATCATGAATAATGATTTAAGATTTCTGACCAGACTTATGAAAGCATTTGCAAAATCATTTCTCAAATTTTCTGAAAACCTCCAAAAACCTCTTTAAAACTCATGTTTATATTGATGTAGCAATTAATTTGACAAGTATTAGTGTATATGATCTCTAAAACCACATTTAATTGTAAATGTAAAGAGAAGTTAACTGATTGTTAAGTCTTATAATCTTACCGTTATTACTTGCCTACATATTACAAATCCCCGAAACAGCAGCCATTTTCCTTATGCTTTCACTTTTGTTTCAGTCAAATGGCGGCTGCGCTGATCTCAGTATGAAAATCAGGGCTTATAGTTTCAATTTCATCTCCTGATATTAGAAGCTTCAATGCTCAGGACTAAAAAAAATACAAAAAATATATATAAATAGAAAGTGAAAATTCATATAAAAAATCATATAACTAAACTTACAGGCTATAACAAATAAACAAACTGTTAACTATTAAGTATTAAACCATGTGTAGTATTGTTTTGATCTTTGCCTAAATGCAAATATGATCTCTGGGCCTACCTGATGTTACCATTTTCCAGATCATCTTCAACAGCTTTTCCTGGTTCATAATCTATTTAAAAACAACATTTCATGCATTACTCATTTATAGGAACTTATAAATGTATTAGTGCAGTCTATACAGCTGTATCTGTTTGCAGTCACTGGGATTGCACAAGTTTACAGCACTTTAGGTGCCAATCCCTAACCCCAAAAAATGAGAGGGTTGAGCCAGAAAGAACAAATAAAACCTGTGCCAAATAAACTATGCAGATGATACACTGTGACATTCCCTCATGGGAGCAGCCGAAAGAGAGAGAGAGAGAGAGAGAGAGCTGTGTATCAGAATGAGCCAGGGTTTCTGTACTTTCACACCAAATATTCTTTCAGATATATCTACACATATTTTAACTCAGATTAAAAAAAAAGAAAAGTGGGAAAGTGAAACAACTGATCCCCATGGAGAAACTATTACAGTGTGCAACTAATAGGCCTAGTTGAAACAGAAACAAAAAAGTCTTATAGAGAAGATGTTTAACCAAACCCAGTTGTTAAGAAAGAATTACACAAATTTAACATACTTAGAATAGGATGGGCAGAAGGTCGTCTATCTGTAAATAAATTCAGTGCAAAATTACATGATATCACTACTGACTGTCAAACCTATACTGTTAAATAGACTTTAAGAACTATAGAGATGTGAAAACACCACTTCATAAAACCTAGCTCACTGCAGTTTCACTCATAGAAAAGATGTAACTCAGGGCAGTCATGTTATGTCTAAATACATTTAGAAAATCATGATAAGGAAGTAAGTCTATGCTATCTGAAGTTTTTCAGTAACACAAGAATTCCCTGATACAAGATCTGCTGAGGCACGTTCTTTCTAACTTTAAGCATTGCCACATTTCCCCTTTGAATGCCAAATAAGTGAAAAGCCTGTGTTTAACAGAAATCCCACCTGCAGACATAATCACTCAAATGTACCCTTAGATTTTGTTACCCTTAGAATGAATATTAAAGGCATACTCACGCTGAGCATTTTTGTTTCTGAAACACAACAGAGCAAACAGCAGGCCAACAGTAAGCGATCCAATGATCATCACACCAGCGACAATGTTTGTTGTATTAGATCCTGAAGAATCCTTGTTATCATCATCTGGAGAAACAAAATGCATACAATTCACACGAGCACAGATTCTCCATGACAGTGTTGTAAAAATATATAATGAACTAAAAGATTATCTTCAATACAATGGGCAGTTTTAGAAATCTGCTGACTCACAGTAACCTTAAATATCTCTAGTAGACTATTGTGTGGCAGTGGCAGTCCATTATTGCACACAATTGTATTGCTAAAAAAATATAGACTCTAATGATACCAGTAAAACAATATAATACAATTCAAATCTCAATCCCAAAAAACTTTCATTTTGAGAATGCATATTTTCACACAATGAAATATGATTATGTAAACACTCCTTAAATGGTGCTACTGTCAACTCTTGAGTTGACATACACTCTTAAAAATAAAGGTGCTTCAAAAGGTTCTTCAAGTTATGCCATAGAAGAACCATTTTTGGTTCCACAAAGAACCATTCAGTCAAAGGTTCTTTAAAGAACCATCTCTTTCTTACCTTTTTGTAATCTGAAGAACCTTCTTTCACCACAAAGAACCTTTTGTGAAACAGAAAGGTTCTTTAGGTGTTAAAGGTTATTTATGGAACCATTTAGACAAAAAGGTTCTTCTATGGCATCGTGAAGCACCTTTATTTTTAAGAGTGTATGTCTAGACACAGTAGCAGATTTTTTTCAGCAGATCATCTCTGTTGCACAACCTGCTTGCTATGTAAAATAAGCACTCATAGAGAAAAGAAAATTAAGCTTAATTACGTATAGCAGATGTGATCTCCATTGTGTTTTCTCCATCTTGTACATATTTACTATTAAAGACGATGCATCTAAATGGTTCCAGACCCAAGACGATAGACTTGAAAGTCAGTTTGCTAGACAAAGCCACAGATTTTACACCGCTGATGTCCTTGGGGGTTTTTGTCAGTTCTGAATTTATGGTCCAGTTGGTTCCAGAATGGTCAAACCAATGGATGGAGCCTGCTGGGTAGCCGTCAGTAGCATTGCAGTAAAGGCTGACAGGTCCTCCATCCTTTACATTTTCAGGCCATGTGCTTGTGACAGGGTCCTTGTACTTCGCTTTATTGAGAAAGAACAAAACAATGATAAGCACCAAGACTCTTGTAAACAGGGCAGTGTGCTTGTATGTATTTTTAGTCATAAGACTAAAGAAATTGAAACTCACCTGTGACACTGATGCTAAGTTGTATGTCTTCATAACCACTGTCCGTTACAACATGGTACAGATATTCACCATCATCAGAAAACATTGTGTCAGAGATTTGCAGAGATGGACCCATTGCTGAGTTTTCAAGACTAAAGCGTTGATCTCCTGATCTTTTTGATTCTTCTTGAGCAAATAATGGCTTGTCCTGTCCAATTTTTGTTAAATAAACTGCAACTATGTGAATATCTTTTATGTCTTTGAAATAGCATCTGATAAATGTGGTCTGAGCAAGAATTCCATATGTAGGCGGGCATTCCAATTTCCACAAATCTGATGAACACAGAATTACAAACATAAAATTTGGATTGTGGTACTTCAGAGGAAGCAGAACAAATTTCATGGTCATGGTTTTATACAAGTAAAGTTCTGTTGACAGAATCTGTGGCATGCTGTTGATTAACCACAGAAAATAATTTACAGTATATTGCACTTAACTTGTATTGACCCTGGAACATAAACTGCTTTAAGCACAACAGTGATAATCTCTAGTAACGTGGGTACATTCTTTAAACCCTAAAGTTCATTTTAACACTGAAAAACAGCAAATGCAATTAATCTGTGTATTAAAGCATGTACCTGAACTGGACCTCACAGCAGGGATGAAGAGAGAAACTACAAGCATAATCTTCACTGAAGACATGTTTACTCTGAAAGGAAAAGTCAAAAAGAGACTTAACAATAACAAAACATTTTTTTTTTTGCTGGTGTATACTTGTTGAGATCGAACACTATATCTGTAAATTCCTATTGTAAAAGTTTTGACTGGGTTTCAAAAAGCAATATGTACAATGATATTTCATTAAAAAAAGATAAATCCAAAATATGGTTCTTAATCAGAAAATGATGTGCAAGTAACCATGGTCACTGATAAGCATAAGTGACTGATTACAGCTGAAAAAAAATATAGATATAAAGAAAGATAGGCTATATTTTTAATGCTGATAGTAATTTCAGAAAATAAAAAAAAATAACATTGCAATAGTTTTTGCCAAATCATCAAGTAGGCTATATATAAATGTTTCTTTGTGAATTTACATCTATATCCACATTAAATTAAGACAATGCATCAACAGAATTGATCATTCCCCATAAACTAGATTGTTCTGTGGCTTCCTTCTGTAAGTCTTGGCAGTATTCTTTGTATTTTCCTAACACATTGTATGTTGTAACGTACATAACATCCCAAAACCTATATATATATATATATATATATATATATATATAGCTGCCTTGATAATCTGTTGTTTGTGGTCTCCTAGCTGATAACAATATATATATATATATATATATATATATATATAGCTGCCTTGATAATCTGTTGTTTGTGGTCTCCTAGCTGATAACATTTTTGTTCCCATTTATAATATTTTAAATTTACTGCGTAATAAATTATTAATTTTATACCACTAAATGAATTTATTGGTTTATGTATTAAAGAATAAACAATAATTCACCTCCAGAGGCCGAGTTAACCCAACTTGATGTATTTTAGCGTTAAAGTTTATTGTTCTCATGACTAGTTATGCTAACGCATGCGCACAAACAGGTTTTATACGTGAATTGTTCCGTGTTTGAAACGCATTAATAGAACCTATACCAAATATGTTAAGCCACTGCTCACAACAAATAAGCATAAGAGAGAGAGATAACATTACACTTCCCATTAATGTGCCCAAATCTTAATGCCACTGTCTTTAATTCTAAGCGGTATGTTTATATTAGGTTTACTAAACCGTTGCTTATTAACGTTAGATAGTTCGCGCTAACGAATATTTAAATATAACACAACAGGATTCAGACCAAAACAGCAGAGAAAACTTACTGTGTAAATGTTCTTCAAATGGACAAGGCGAGGGGAATACAACCGAACGAAGCATGAAGGACAGGCTTTTTGAAAAGGGGAGCTGATTTCACTTTCAGTATGACTGTTTTTTTAGCCACACCCAGTGGTGCTAACTTGTTGTTTTACAACCCTTGTCCATTTCCAATTCATTTTTAATTCAATACTGGCGCCGTTTTTTATTTGTTTTAATGAACTCTAATATCTCAACTCAGCAATATCACATAGGCTACTGTTTTCTGTTCCCTTTACTGTCATCGAGTCTAACGCAATTTTATTGTTTTGTAAATTTTTATTTGTTTTTGTCAAATTAAAATGGTAAAATGTGGTCTTACATGAAGATTTGGAATCCTCCGTTAGCCGAAGATTCAGGGCTAAAAATAAAACAAAATAATAAATAAAACATTAGCCTGAGAACACATAGCCTATCAAGACAAAAAATATGGGCTATAATATAATAATAATAATAATAAAGTTATTTAAAAGTAGTAACTGTTAACTGTGTGTTCATATTTGTATTTATGTGATGTTTTACATGTAGGCCATTTGAATTTTATTTTTCCACTAAAACAATTCATTAACAACAATACTGTATGAAGCATACAGTGATGCACTGCATAAACAATACTGCATAAAATACAGAGTAATGTACTGCATGAACAACAATACTGTATGAAGCATACATTGATGTACTGCATAAATAATAATACTGCATTAAATACAGAGTAATGTACTGAAAGAACAACAATACTGTACAAACTTACAGTAATGTACTGCATTAACAATAATACTGTATAAATAGTATAAGTGTCTAAAATCAAACAAGGTATTTTTTATATCCAGTTACAAACATTGGTACCGCATAAAGTACCACGTCAAGAAAAAATTAATTGAACATTCTTTGTTTTTAAAAAAACAATAACCAGACATTCACAAGACAAATCATGAACAACAAAAAGGTGCACATCATATATTTTTCAGTTAGGACACTACACAGTTTTGCGAAAGAGTCTATTTTTCAGCCCATGCCCCTTAACAGAACCACTGATCACCTCCAAGGTAAATGAAAATCTTTTGAATGACCTCAAATGTGTAGCGTAGTTTTTTTGGGGTAATCAATATTAAGTGCAAAAATCAGCCCGACAGGTAGAGCTACAGCATGAGGGAGGTCTTTGACATCTCTCAGGACAATCTGTTCCTCCAGCACCACATAGTAGTCAAAAGCATCATCTCCATCAGGCATTATGAGAATTGTCCACATCCATTCCTGCCGTCCCACGGTCTTCAATGTCTGTTTCCTACAGTAATTGTATTATCAAAATATTTACATAGAATGTCAGTTATTTTATTGAAATAGTGTATAACCCAATTTTTTGCAGAAAATTATGTAGGGAGTTAATTCTGAGACCGTGCTTGCAAAATGCTAAAGTCTTTTTTGTAATTTACTGTTTTCTACATTAAATCATCCAACATAATGTAAAGAAGATTCTATGAAAATATAACCTTGATATCTTTAATACTGACCAAGGCCATATCAAAAGACTGAAATCACAGTGAAATTAACAGAAGAAGAAAAAATCAAACTTTGGCATTCGTTATCTCATAATTAGATTATGAAACTATCCTAGATTTCACAGAAAGGGTCATGATTAGACATATACAGACCATTATTTTAAGCAAAGGCATTAACATGCAAGTCTACCTCTGCTGACTTGAAATCTGATGGATCCTCACTGAGGGAATGTGGAAGGCCCTGAAGAACAACAGCCCTTTTCATTGACATGGAATTAAAAGAAATAAAAGAAAAAAAATGATTAGATTGATTTAGGGTAAGGCTGACAAAAATGTAACTGCTTTATAACTGTTTCTAGTCTAAGTGTACCAGACTGAAGTATTTAACTTTAAAATGCACAAAATATCCCTTCAGAGGCCTGAGGCCCACCCACCGTCATCCAAGATATATAATGCCTGTTTTTCCTTC
>NW_015632065.1:17260-22260 GCF_001515625.1 Sinocyclocheilus rhinocerous
TTTTTTTTTTTTTTTTTTTAAAGGAAAACAATCCAGGGTTTTTCTCTTATACAGTCTATGGTTTTTCTCCATATAATGCAGTTAAAAGAGGGATCAACAGGGTTCAGTGTGTTGAGCCGGAGCGGCAACCTCCCGAGCTCTCTCTCATGAAGCCAACATGGAAGTGACTTAAACTGTAATTCATCAACTGGCCGCTAGAGGCTGGCTGCAAAAGGGAGTCAATCCCATAGCAGAAAAAAACATGTTTACAGCCTGGTTCAAAAAATGATTTTGGTCTATATAGCTAATTTTGCCCTTCGTGACAACTGTGAGGGGGGTGGATTTTTTTATAACTCATCCGTTTAAATTATATTAAGCCTTAAAGTTCTGCATAATTAAGGGCGTGGCCACTTGAGTGACAGGTGGATTGCCGCTGCTGTCACCACCGTCGAGCTAGGTGGGCGTGGTTTCAGCAGCCAGCTCCCGCCTCTAAAAACTCTTAACGTGGCTTAATGAATTAAAACCGATTACAACTGTTTTTAAAAGACGAAACTCAGTGAGAACATGATTAATAAATCATACTATGTACAGACAAGCACTGTTTTAATGCATTAAGAGGTAACTATCTATTTGTCTGTGTAAAGTTTTCCTCTAGGTGATTCCCTCTCAGCAGGGGCGGACTGGGACAAAAATTCAGCCCTGGCACTGTAGCCACACCGGCCCACATTACCACACCGACACAGCCCCACCCACGGACACACACATTTTGCGAGTCCCTATCAAGCACTTTACCAATTCAACTACTCTCCTCTCCTCTTCCTGCCTGGCTCATTGGCCAGATTCACTCACCGCAGAGCAAGCCTGATAAATCTGCTGTGAAAACGTGGGATTGTCATAGCAAAGTCGGAATTGACCCTTTTTTTTTTTAGAAATAGCCTTTGTAAAGGAAAACTTGAAATCACATCATATGACCCCTTTAAAAAAAAATCTCTATGTGAATTTCATGTTGCAAAAATTATCTTCCAAGTAAGACAGCAGAACACAGCATGCTTCTATAGAGATAGTTATTGAGAACAGTTACATGTTCTTTTAATAGCAATAATAATTTACATGTTTAATCTGTACATTCATACTAGTGATAGACTGATTAATGAACATAAACACATATCTCTGTAATGAACAGTTATTTACTCTGCAATAGTCATATTTTTTATGTTTCTTGAAATTTTTATTAGGAAAGGACATTACAAAAATTTTAATTTTTCATATTCTCACATGTTAAGTTGCAAGTTTCAAAAAGTTAACATCTATGGTTAGTTTGATTTTATATTATAGATATTGAGTTATTGAAGTGTTATGGTAATACAGTAATTTAGTATTTTAGGTTATAAAAATAGCTTTAAATTTTTTTTATTTATATTTATTATAAATAATCTGTAATCTTCTGTTTTTGATTGTTTTAATTAGGGCTGGGCAAAATGTTAATATTTACAGTTGTTCCTATCACCCACCCTCAGTTTTCACCATTGTATATTGCTTCTCCAGTGTTGTATTGGTTTTATGTTCTCTATTTCTTTCATGTCTTGTCCCTGTGGTTTTGTAGTGTCCTGTATGTTTGTCCCGTGTTATATGTTCCCACTCCTGGCCTGCACCTTGTCGTGGTGAGTGGGCTTTTAACCAAGGCAGGCCATACTGAATGTATTCTACCTTGTCATCTTTCTCTCATGTAGGAAGTGTGATGTCCCCTGCTTGTGTGTGTTTTGTCAGTAACCGTACCCATGTTGTCTGTTGATGTGCCAGAGGAGGCAAATCCCTTTTAAGAACTTCTTGTCATTTAAAAAATCAGATTCATTTATTTTGCACACTCAAAAATGATCCAAACATTGTTCTAAATTGACTTCATAAAACCTTTTCTTCTATCCCAGCTCTATCTTACAAAACAAGCAACACTCTTTATTAATTCATACAATAAGGGAAGAACGAATACCAGGAATATTCTTATCAAGTAAAGTGGTTTTATTGAAAGCTTAACAAAGCCAATAAAATAAATAAACCAAGATCAGTAAACAGGAAACCAACTTAAATAACCAAATCATCAGGAGAAGGCAATGCTAAAGAGACATAGAGAGAAAGAGGGAGGGGATTAAACATAACACCAGCACAACATACACAATAGAAATTATGCCACAGGACATAACACAATGAAACAAAAGGAAGAAAGAAAGAGCAGAGGTGGTAACTGTTATGGCTACAGGAGTTACTTAACAATGAACAAACTCAACATTAGCCATGATAGTCAGGGCTATATTTAGACATAACCAAATGTGCCCTAAAGGCCAAATTTAAAAGCAGTGACACTGCCAACTGTAAGCAGTTCACTGCATTAGGATGTGGTCTTTAAGGCAGTTAGCTACAGTACTTAAAAACATATAATTTCGCCTAGGTGTGAAATGAACTCCATCTTTATAACCAAATCATCAGGAGAAGGCAATGCTAAAGAGACAGAGAGAAAGAGGGAGGGGATTAAACATTATCCCAGCACAACATACACAATAGAAATTACGTCACAGGACATAACACAATGAAACAAAAGGAAGAAAGGAAGAGCAGAGGTGGTAACTGTTATGGCTACAGGAGTTACTTAACAATGAACAAACTCAACATTAGCCATGATAGTCAGGGCTATATTTAGACATAACCAAATGTGCCCTAAAGGCCAAATTTAAAAGCAGTGACACTGCCAACTGTAAGCAGTTCACTGCATTAGGATGTGGTCTTTAAGGCAGTTAGCTACAGTACTTAAAAACATATAATTTCGCCTAGGTGTGAAATGAACTCCATCTTTCAAAAATAGCCCAGGACTGTCATGTCTAATGTGAGGGTGCTCAATCATGGCACCATTTAAGCTATGAACAAATGTAGCCATAACACTGTTAACAAACTTGCGGGCCTTGTCCAGTTTCACCGGATTAGCACCAGCCTTCCATCGGCACCTCTGGGTCACAGCTGAAAACATGATCTTCATGCCAGGGTGCCGGAGCTTAAGCTGGTGCAGGTCCTCCTTCATGACATTCACCAGCTGGACGCTGCTGACCTGCCCCTATATCATTGCCTCCACAGTGGATGACGAGGACATCCGGTGCTGCTCTTCCTTGCAGGGAGTGGTAGAAGGGGAGAAGTCCTTTCCACCGCAGTCCACCCAAAGCCAAACCAACAGACACGGACACCTGGCAGACTGAGGTTGCCTCCCATGGTCTGGGCAGCTCTCTGGGCACCACTACCTCAAAATGTAGATGACTGTCTGTTTAAAAGGTCAGCCAAAAAATTAGACTATGTAATATCAGCTGTCGAATGTCAAATAGCCAAGACTAGTACTTACAGTTTAAGTGGTGTGCATAGACCGCGGTGGATGCGTCACGGGTGGCCATGACGAGGAATCAATCACTGAAAGAAATAAACATCCTGTAAAAAAATGCATAAAGTTTTATATGATGGTTAGGTTTTGGTGTACGGTCAGTGTAGGGGGATAGAATATACAGTTTGACAGTGGTGTAGTGTTGCCTGGAGAAGAGAATAATTATTATTTTACAACTCTGCACGCCTCCCCTGACATGCTCTCGCGCATGAACAGGCAGCATCTCTATCACTGTCAGCATCCTCTCTGACTGGGGGTGGGGGACGGGACGAGCACGGGCGCAGTCATCATCAAACATATTTCAAAGGAAGCCGGCGCCATGGTCCTGACCCTATCACTATCTTTACTAGGTAAAGATCCTGGAATTACACCAAGTTTGTACAGTATAATAACCATAACGCCTATGGAGAGTCCCCACAAAGATAGTAAAACCAAGTATGTATTTGTGTGTGTGTGTGTGTGTGTGTGTGTGTGTGTGAATGCGTGAGCCTTGAGTGCCCTGATGATATCAATAACAGATAAATAGTTATTTGAAGTTTTGTTGTGTAGTTTCAGATTAATTTACCTCAAGAGTAAGCTGAAAACCGCTGGGAACGTTCAAATATCAACCGCCAATACGTCGAGCTAGGCGGGCGTGGTTTCAGCAGCAGGCACCTCAGCGCCACCCACGTCCCGCCTCTTTGCCCATTTTCGATTATCCGGCGGTGACGCGCTGCCAAGATGGCGGCGACCGGCTCCGCCCCGTGTGCGCTTCAAAAAAGATCTTCAGAATTCAACGGGTGACGTGACGGACCCTACGTCCATGTTTTTTACAGTCTATGGCTACCTTATTATTTGATATGACTTGTTTCTTTTGATTGGACGTTCCCCAAACGAGAAATAAATCAATAAAACAATGCTTGTAAACAATGTCACGTAACCTTACATTTACCTCAGAAAAGCCAATCAATGTCCCATCATTTCTTTATTAAGCAAGAAACGTACTCTAGGAAGGAGCATTTTGAAACAAATATTTGGGCTGCACAATTAATCGAATTTCTAATCGCGATTACAATTACGGATGCCACAATTACATAATCGTTCAAAGTCCACTTATGTTATTCTGCATGCTTAAAGCAGTTTAACATAAGGCAGCAACATAACAAAACGTGAAAAAAATGAAGGGTATTAATACTTTCGCAAGGCACTGTATATATTTAAACAAACAAATGTGAAAAAAAAAAAAACTAAATGACTACTAAAACACTTACAAAAATGGCGTGGCCATCCTCTCCCTCTTTGGAGTTGAGGAATTCTTCTGTGGTGAGGTTGAGGATGACACCTGGCCTGTGGCCAGAGGTGCCAACCAACAACCCCCCAAGAAGACCCAAGAAATAGTCCAGACTATTGTTGTCACTATTGTCCTTGAGGTTTTCTAAAACATAATAAAAAGAAATCAGCCCACACAATGAAAACCATTAACTATGAAATCAAACTCTTGCTCCACTTATGCATTGTGTTGTCTGGAATCTTCAGAAAGCTTTGTAACTCACGCAGGGCTTTGGGCAGTTCATTACTGGCACATGAAACAAATCGTGCATGCAGGCTGGGATCCAAAAGGTTCTCT
>NW_015632065.1:26609-35642 GCF_001515625.1 Sinocyclocheilus rhinocerous
GGTGAGACAGACAAGACGATGGCGGATGATTTAGTTTCGAAATGAGATGCAAAAGCGCCTGTTTGGAGGTATTTTAGATTTTGAAAAGCCTGCTGACTTTTATCTAAGGTGATTTTGGAAGTTCGTTTCTTATTTCGAACATTCGTTTCTTATTTAATTGGTTCCACATTGTTTGCTGATTTTTACTTTATTTAAACTGTGTCATTTATTTATTTTATTTGACATTATGCCGTGCCTCCAAGCTTTCTTACTCGTTTTGCTAATAAACGTTCTACGTTTCTTATTTATTTGGTTATATATATATATATATTATACAATGTTTACTTGGCCTATTTCCAGTTTTGTATACATATTTAAACTATATGCAAGTTATTTGTTATTTTATATTAGGCATAGCCTGCCCTATAGCATGGTGTATTTGTATTTGTTTTGTTAATAAAAGTTCTGTTTTATATATACGCTAAAGTGAGTTTGACGTTGTATTTTGTTGTTGCATTCAAGCAATTGACGCCTAACTGCCGCTAATTCAAAAGTGAAAGTAAAATGCGCACGGCACTTTTAAGCTATTTAAAAGCGACGGAAAACGAGGAAAAGAGGGAAAATTCAAACTAACTAAAAACGAACAACTGCTTTACGCCGAATTGCCGCTATTTCAAAGTGAAACTAAAAATGCGCACGCCGCTTTTACAAACTATTTAAGCTTGTAAAAAAAGCAAGGAAGGAAAAGCAAGGAAAAGAGGGAACGCCCCCGCTCCCACGGTGATACCGGAATTACCGGTGTTTGCACACGTCGATTAACCGGTGGGAAAATTTCCTCACCGTCACAATCCTAGTCCAAACCTGACAGAAACGACTTCATGAGGTCCTTTGAAGTTAGGCGAGTGAACTCTGCTTCAATCTATTAGACAAAGACATGTCATTTACTTTGCATTTCATAAATTAAACAAAATATGTATGTGCTAACATAAATGGATAGCAATGGCATTGAATAATTGCAATTATAGAACTAACAACAATATAAAGTGCTTAAAGTGGAGGCAGGGACTAATTTGTAAATGTGAAAAATGTATGGACAACAAAAATTACAGTATTTTAGCATTAGAAATACAACTGTGACCAAAGAGCTTACACACAGTGGTGTAATGGTACAAACTACTCAAACTACAAATATACAAACAAACCTCACCTATCCAGTGAACCGGAGCTTCTTAAGGCCCGTTCACACCAAGGACGATAACTATAAAAGATAACGATAAAGATATAGTTCTAAAAATCGTTCTCAATATTAAAGAATAGCAGAGTCCACACCACAACTATAACGATAAAGACAAAGAGAAACGATATCTTTGGAATCACTTTCAAAACTATTTTTCTCCAGCTGATGAACGATAAAAAATTGACAGCCAATCAGAATCCATCCTGCTGTAACGAGCTCAAGAATTTAGAGTGGCAGACGCGCTTGCGCTTAGAATAGACAAACGATACCGTTCGCTGGTGTGGACGCTAATATCATTATCTTTATAGTTATCGTTCTTGGTGTGAACGGGCCTTTAGTCTGGACACAGAAACAGGAAGCTCTGATGTATAATTCTGCAAATAACAAGAATTAGAGAACTTGCATGTTAATAAAAATAGGCCTACTGCTCAACAAACTAATTATATACAAACCTCACCTATCCAGTCAAATGGAGCCTCTTAGTCTGGACACTCTGAGGTGTAATTCTGCAAATAACGAAAGACAAAAGAATTAGAAAACTTGCATGTTAATAAAAATGTAGCCTTTCAAATAGAAAGCAAATATATTATATATAAATAAATAAATAATAATAGTAAAAATATGTCACAATATTAACTTGCTGCTTTTGCTGTATTTTGGATCAAATAAATGCAGGTTTGGGGAGCAGAAGATACTTCTTTAAAAAAACATTAAAAATCTTACTGGTCAAAAACTTTTGACTGGCAACAAGTTAACTTTATATGTGTAATGTAATACACTTACGATCTTATATTCACGCAGCATTGCAATGGGTTCCGGTGAGGCACTTCAATAACTACTTCAGAAAACTGAAAGAAGAGTTTGTACCTTCAAACTTCACCTGAATCAAGGTTATGTAAGCAGTATCAAATGCGCGCGCTCCAAACGAACTCTGAGGGGGATTCTCATGCGTTTTGCTTATAACTTGAAGAAAAGGGACCGTTCGAGCAATTATCTTGTTTTTTTCATCTATGTATACTGTATATGACGGACGTCTTTTAGGGATTATAAAACGCTGTCAAGTTTTAAGAAGCTCATATTTTTTTAATTCCCGCCGTTTTAAATCCATACAGTTGTCTGTTGTGCTCGGTGTCACGCTCTGTTTGAACAGTCTCTAATGCAGCACTGGGCTCAAATATATATAAAACTATTTTTTATCGTTCTCCAGATAAATTCAGCTCAGTACCGCATTAGAGAATATTTATTATAATATTTATGTGGAAAATACTGTGGAACCGCGTGTATTTTGAGGCTTCATAGTGCCGCGAAACTAACACTGGCATACATGTAACTAGAAAATACGTTTCTTTAAACCATACTTGTACTCTTCTTAGACAACATACATATGTTTACACATATTAAACCAATAAATAAATAAAAATTACTTACTAAATTTGTTGACTGAGAAAGTTTCAAACTTTGTGGAGAAGCTCGCGAAAATGGCTGACCAGCGTCTTCTGTCTGCAACGGTCTTCACGAGTTCTCGCCATAAGTGATGTTGAGGACGTGACATCGGTATTGAATTGATTCAACACATTTTTTTTAAGTTGAGAGGACAAATACACTAGTTCAGTCAACTTACAAACTAATTGAGACAGTGAAAACTTAAAATGTTAAGTTGAATGAACAAATTCAGAAGTTGCAAGTTGTGTCAACTTAAAAAAATCATCAAAACAACTAAAATGCGAGATCATTTTTTACAGTGTAGGTCCCTAGAATGACGCAGACCTGTACTTTTCCACTAAATATGCGTCAGGATCATGGACCTGTTTAGTTGTGTTTTACCCGTCTTTGGTCCTGGTGTTCCTTATATGGTCTTTTTCCTGTCCTCGTTTAGTTTAATTAGTCATTCAGTGCACCTGTGTTTGTTAATTATCCCTTGCATTTAAGTTAGAGTCTGTGCTGTCTGTCTTTGTCCGAGATTGTACGTCAACCCACGTGTTACCTGTGCTCCTGTCTGCGCCCTTGGATTTTGGATTAAAAGACTATTGTGTTCGTTTACGCCTTGTTTCCTCGTTCCTCGCTTCTCTCCGTAGGTGAACGTGACAATATGTTTTGCGTTAAAATCAGAAAGATTGCAACAATCAAAAGAAACCGGAAGAGTATGATCCTGGAGGGAAAAAAGCACACACGACTATTAAAAGCAGCATCTATTCAAAGTCTTTTAAAATTGGTTGTTAATGTAACACACTCGATAAATCACAACGACCCCCGAACGTGATGAATTTAAGTTCTTTACTGAGAGATTCCAAAACTGAAAGTACGAACAAGAACAGCTTATAAGCGATGCTGTCTTCACTCGTGCACATGGTACAACATTAAGTGAAACACGCATGCGCCTCTTCGGCGATTAACATTATCTCAGCTCTTTTTACATTGAGTACCAGTGGCATCATACATAAACAGTATGTATTGTAGTTTAGTTAATTGCCTAAGTACGTATACTAACACATACACTTTAAAATTACATAACTCAGCAGAGTAATATACCCCGTAACTCACAGCAATAACATTACATCCAACTGATATTCAACTTATACAACAGTTCGTGCATGTATCTGTAATTATCGCTTACCTGAATGTACAAACAAGAACAGCTTATAAGCGATGCTGTCTTCACTCGTGCACATGGTACAACATTAAGTGAAACACGCATGCGCCTCTTAATAAGGACCCTTAACTGTTCGTAACTTAGCCAGATGAGTTAATCCCTATTTTACAGGTTGTGCATGTCTTCATGAATCAATTTTAAGAACATGAAAATTATATTTTACACTACATTAGACAATTAAACAAAATAACATTTCAATATTATTTGCTGTTTTAACACTATTGAACAGGCATGAGGGGAGGGGGCAGTACTTTTCTTCTCCACTGCATGTACTTTTCTACTTTACCACACTCTCCCCCACAAATTTCAAATGTCAGTATTTCTTTTTCTGGACACGTTCACTGTTCTGATCCAGGATAATACATGGCCTGTATCTCCATTCCAAGCCATGAATTGGTAGCGGACAGCACGCACATATCTGCTACCTTCTCTCCGCCCCTTATGCGGGAACTGTGTCCATACTGTTACGTTCCCTTTCCCCAGTCTAGGGTTGGGAGTGGGTGTAACAGGTTAACTTAAGCTTATATCTATGAAAACAGAAAGAAATAAACGGCAAATAAAACATGAAGGAATCACTCCAGTCCTCTGCCCCAGAAATGCCAGACAACCACTTGGTTTAAAGCAAACGTAAACAATTTATTTAAAAAAAAAACAAGGATAGTGGAAGCAATAAATGTCTCCAGGAGAAGGCCTGGCCAAAACAACAAACAAAACGGCAGCTAACTTACAGGAGGAGTACTAAATAATCTGTCCAAGTAAAAGAAAAGAAATCAACAACAGAAACTTTCCTCAACTCCCTCGCTAACCAAAAACAGGGATGAACAGTGAGTACAAAACAAAAATGGCACCCTCTCCCTACAGCTTCCGATTTAACAAAGCAAATGAACAACAATTACAATACCTTGGTTTTGCGTCTCTGCAGCACATTCTCTGACGAGCACCACCTGTGGGCAATTTGCTACTGCCAAGCAAGCAGAGAAAGAGAGAGAGAGCACCTACAGCACATACACAGGATAACATGACCACACCCAAAGGGGCGGGAAAAACACTTAAAAATAAATATTAATATAATACATATATCCTAGGGATGTAACAATACTGAAGGTTGGCATCCCTTTACCCCCCAAACTATAACATTCCCCAGACCCACACTCTGTACTATTAATCTCTACATTTTCCCTTTACACCAACTAATACATTTATGTGTTCTTGGTCATACCCCTGGCACTTTACTGAGCACTAAGTAACATACCTGAATCATAAAAAAAAATAAAATACTAATCAGGTTAAACTTCACTACAAACATTCTGTTATAGCCAGAACTATGCTAACACCACTATAACTACAATACCCCCATTCAAATTAACTGGTTTCTGTATGTAAATGCAGGGTGACCTAACTTATTGTAAGTAAATATTTTAGCAGGGTTTCTTGCTCTTAAAGGATACTTTCTTGAGGCTGCTGGATGGGGTACGAGGAGCTCATCCCCTTCAACTGGTGGCTCTTCATCATCTCCGCTCCCCTCTCGATTTTCTTCTTCCACCTGTTCTTCTCCAGCTATTTCTTGCAGTTCTTCACCCCTGTCTTTTGTTTCCCTTCCTTCCACCAAGATTGGTCTCTGCTGGTCTATGAACTCTGGTTCCTCCATTGCCAACTGTGGGTAGAACTCCTCTGCTTCAGCCCTCAACTGGATACTTTGCTGTACCCGATTTTCAGGTGGCATGATGATAGTTCCCCAATCCATCTCTTCATCAGAGTTGTAAGTATCCTTGGTTGGCTGATATTTCACTCCGTGTTGACTGGTCAATCTGTTCTCTGTTTTCAACCTTTGTTTCTGTGTTTTCACTTCTCCAAGGTCAAGGTCCTCTCTTGGAAGGAAATCACAGGGTAGTAGCATATTTCTATGCAGCACTCTGGTTCGTCCTGCCCCTTTCTCCCGTTTTACATCATAGACTGGGCTGTCTTTGTACTTTTTCCCTGTCACTACATATACTAGGTCCTCCCAATACGATCTTAGCTTTCCTGGACCCCCTCTGTCCGCAGTGTTTTTTACCAGCACTCTCTGTCCTATTTCCAATACGCTCCATACGCTTTCCTGTCATAGTAGTCTTTTGTTCTCCTCCTCTCCCCCTGTGCTACCTGAGATGCAATTCTGTAAGCATCATTCATTCGTATTCTCCACTTTTTTTGCATATTCACTGGGAGAAAGACTTTGATCACCCGGGGGTCGGCCGAACATGATATCAATCGGGAGCCTGGGATTCCTGCCAAACAGTAAGTAATACGGTGCAAAGCCTGTCGCCTCATTATGCGTACAATTGTACGCATGCACTACTTTTGCCAGGGAGCTCTTCCAATCAGTTTTGGCCTCCTCTGTCAAGTTCCTCAACATGGCCAAGAGCGTTCTATTAAAACGCTCCACCTGGCCGTTTCCCTGTGGATGGTAGGGAGTAGTGCGTGAGCCCTGTATCCCACAGTATTCTTCCAGTTTAGCAAAGAGCTTCTTTTCGAATTCCTTTCCCTGATCATGATGCAGTCTATTCAGAAAGCCAAACTTTAGAACAAAGTCCCCAAATATCTTCTCAGCAGCTGTCTTGGCGGCCTTGTTGGTACAGGCATAAGCTTGAGCAAACCGCGTGAAGTAATCCATAACCACTAAGATATACTCATATCTTCCTTTACAACTTTCCAGGTGTAAGAAGTCAATGGATACCATCTCAAAAGGGTATGTTGTTATCACATTGTTCAGGGGAGCTCTGGTAGGTTTGTTCGGCCTCTTCCTTTTTAGGCAGCTACACACCTTGGTCACGTAGTGTTCTACATCTCCCTGCATCCGAGGCCAAAAGAATCTGTCCCGGATAAGAGCCATTGTTCGCTCAACACCTAAGTGCCCCATCTCCTCGTGTAGCTCTTTGTAGATTAATGGATGAAACTTCTTTGGTAACACAAATTGGCACCGAGTCATTGTCTTCCGGTACAGTACACCATCTTCACTTACACACAACTTTTTTTTTTCCCTGGCCATGATCCTTATGTCCTCATGCATCTCTTGTCCTTTCAGGTTCGGCCATCTTTCCTTCATCACATATTCTCTGACATTTCCAAGCAGCAGATCTTCTTGCTGGGCTTCACGTAGTTGATCTTTAGAGAATTCCTTGACAGGAGATGTGATGCGTTCCTGATTTTCTTCAGCAATCAAGGTGGCCATGCTCAGTGGACACCACCATGGATCTTGCTCTTGGGTCTGCAGACTTAACGCGTGTGTGATGCTGGTTATCACTTCAGGCTGTACTTCCTGCGAGCAGGCCTGCATGAACTGCTCCATGTCAAGTGGCATTCTTGAGAGCCCATCAACATCTCCATTGCTTTTCCCTGGACGGTACTTAATTGTGAACCTAAACTCGGCTAACTCAGCCACCCAGCGGTGTGTCGTAGCATTCAACTTGGCTGTAGTCATCACATAGGTCAATGGATTGTTGTCCGTATAAACAACAAATGATGGAGCATAATATAAGTACTCCCTGAACCTCTCACAGATCGCCCATTTGAGAGCAAGAAATTCGAGCTTCCCTGAATGCAAATTGTAAGTCCTTTCTGGGGCTGTTAGAGTTCTTGAACCAAAGCCAATGACAACCAGCCTCTCTAACTGACGCTGATAAAGGACTGCTCCTAATCCCTCCTGCCAAGCGTCAGTGTGAAGTATGAATGGTTTTTCAAAATCAGGATAACCAAGGACTGGCGGTTGCAACAGGAAGTCAATCAGCTGACATAAAACCTCCTGATGTTGTAGCGTCCATGTAATTGGATGACTGGGTGACAACTGACCAGTGTTCTTACTTTTACCTTGTGACTTCTTACTTCTCTGTTTGATTACCTTGCCAGGTACTTTCTCACTCGACAGCAGGCAGTACAGGGGCTTGGCTATTCTCGAGAAGTTTGGTATGTATGGTCGATAGTAAGAGATGAATCCCAAGATTTTTCTCAGGTCTCCCACAGTGGATGGTTTTCTGTCTTTTAAAGCCTGTACAGGAGCATGCTCGGCCGGATCCATGGTACATCCCTCCTTGGATACGATTTTGCCAAGGAATTTCACATTATTTTTGAACACCTCACACTTCCTTGGTGTCAGTTTCACTCCATGCTTTTGATAACGGTGTAGTACCTGGCGAAGATCATTCAGATGGTCATCAAATGTATGGCTGTGGACCAGAATATCATCAAGGTATGGCTGGCATATTTCATCTCGAAGCCCAGCCAGGCATTCCTCCATGCTATGTTGGAACTCCGCTGGGGTAGAGGAAAGACTGAAGGGGATCCTAATCCGCTCGTATAATCCCCAGGGAGTAATAAATGCTGTGAGTGGGCGGCTGGTCTCTTCCATGAACCCCTGATGATACGGTTTACTTTGATCCAATACTGAAAACCACGCACTCCCAGTCAAGCTGTTCAGCATATCCTGCACACGAGGTATTGGGTGACGATCGGGCATGGACTCCCATCTTTTTTCCGTACACAAACTATTGCCGATGAGTATGCGGACCTGGATTTCTTGATCCACCCTTGGTTCAATAAATCTTTGAGATACTCCTTTACCTCTTTGTGCAGTGATCTGGGAATGGAGGTGTAAGTTCGCTTTATGGGAGTGTTATCGTTTAGTCTAATCTTAAATTGGAGTGAGGGAATGCAGCCTACATCGTTATCATCCTTTGAGAGGGTTATCATCCCGCTGTTGGACAGTGTTATTCCTGCTTCCTGTTTGCAATGCTGGTTTGTGATTGTAGCTCCGTGTAGCTTTTTTTTCTGTAAAATCTCTATCACTCTCTGTTGTTTAAAGTGATAAAATATAACTTAATTCCCACCATATTTCTGATATTATCTATCAACTTAATCTGATTAATTTGATCGTTCGCTTTTATTCTGAAACCGCTAGTGCATCGCACCTGCAGCGCGTTAGCATTCGTTAGCTTGTCATTAGCGTTTCCATTCGTGCCTATTGCTGTTTTCTTTCTTTTTTTTTCTCTCTCTCTCTCGCGCCGTTTTTTTTCACAAGTTCATCAAACAACTGTGGTAAGTAAGAATCATTCATCAATCACGGTGAGTAAGTTCATCAAATAAGTAATTTAAGATTTCAGAATTAGAGACACGCATCCAAACTTTAATTGAGGAC
>NW_015632066.1:0-526 GCF_001515625.1 Sinocyclocheilus rhinocerous
GAAAGGAAAACTTGAAATCGCATCATATGACCCCTTTAAACATGACAGCACTGATCATAGCTGGTTACATACAGACTGGTTAGTTGATGAACTTTTTACCTTGTTAAGATCTTAAGACTTCTTGCATGTGCACTTGTTTTGATGGCTTTTGAGTACCAAATTTATCAAAATATTTTTGTAAATCTAGTAAAACCTCACAAAATGTACTATTTCTTATTTTAAAATGCAAAAGTTTACAGTTACAATGAGGTTTTGTTTATAATTAGATTTAGTCAGTTAATAAGTGCATTGCCGTTCATACAGTAAGTGTAGGGTCAGTAAGATTTTTTTTAAAAATTGTAGTTAGCAAAGATGCATTAAATTGATCAAGCAAAGACAATTGTAATATTACAAAAGTTTTCTATTTTAAATAAATGCTGTTCTTTTAAACTTTCTATTAATCGAAGAATCCTGAAAAAAAAGAAAGAAACTGTTTTCAGCGATGAAAATAATAAGAAATGTTTCTTGAGCACCAAATCTGCATATC
>NW_015632067.1:0-156 GCF_001515625.1 Sinocyclocheilus rhinocerous
GAGTATGAGGATGCGTGTGTGAGTGTGTGTGTATGTGAGAGTGTGTGAGTGTGAGGATGTGTGAGTGTGAGGATGTGTGTATGTGAGAGTGTGAGGATGTGTGTGTGTGAGGATGTGTGTGTATGTGAGAGTGTGTGAGTGTGTGTGTGTGTGTGT
>NW_015632067.1:230-557 GCF_001515625.1 Sinocyclocheilus rhinocerous
TATGAGGATGCGTGTGTGAGAGTGTGTGTATGTGAGAGTGTGTGTGTGTGTGAGGATGCGTTTGAGAGTGTGTGTATGTGAGTGTGAGTGTGAGGATGCGTGTGTGAGAGTGTGAGGATGCGTGTTTGAGAGTGTGTATGCGAGTGTGTGAGGATGTGTGTGTGTATGAGTGCGTGTATGTGAGAGTGAGTGTATGTGAGGATGCGTGTGAAGTGAGTGTGTGTTCAAAAAGTGTATGTGAGGATCCGTGTGAAGTGAGTGTGTTGAAAAAGTGTTTGAGAAAGTGAGTGTATGTGAAGATGTGTGTGAAGTGAGTGTGTGTTGAAA
>NW_015632068.1:0-1642 GCF_001515625.1 Sinocyclocheilus rhinocerous
ACATTGTAAAACTCTTTAGGATGACATACAAATCCATGTTTTAATCAAAAATCTTTCTAATTGAGAACATTACCATAGTTGTCCATCATGTCCAATAGGGAAAAAATGTTATATTGAAACCAGTTTTCATAAAATAAAGATTTGTTATGGTGCAAAATAAAATGATTGTTCCAAATACAAGTTTTGTGTGGACTAAAGTTGTGAGAAAATGCTAATTTCCAACACAGGAGAACTTGTTGATGGAATGCAGACAATTTGAGAGGTAATTTGGACAAATCAAAGTCACATCTAATCAAAAATTCCAAGCCACCTACTTTCCCAAATATTGAAGAAGAGACAGTAAACCATAAGCAGTTTGTATTACAAAGAAATGATCTTACCCATTGAGTTTTTAAAACACTATTCATTATTTCTAAGTCAATAACATTTAATCCCCCTTCTTCGTAACTGTGAACTAAATCATTTTTGTTAATATAGTGATACTTATTTTTCCAAATAAAGTTAAATAATGCAATATTACATTATTTTAGTAAGTGAGGTGGGATAGCTAAGGAGGAGGCTGGATAAACAAACCTGGAGAGTAATTCCATTTTAGTCAATAAAACTCTTCCAAAAATTGAGATATCTCTTTGTATCCAGTTATTGAGAATAGGTTTTGCTTTTGAAAGATTTTTAACAAGATTTTCTTGGACACTTTGATTACTATCTCTAGTAATAGTTATCCCCAAGTATTTTACACATGTTTTTATTGGTATGTTACATAAAGAGTCTAGTTCGCTGCCATGAATTGCAAGTAACTCACACTTGTTCAAGTTTAAGTGTAGGCCTGATGCTTTGGAAAAGAGATTAACTAGTTGAATGGCTTTATCAATCTGAAATTGGTCCTTTAAAAAGATCACTGTATCATCAGCTAATTGACTAATACCAATTTGTCTTCCAAATACACGGATTCTATCAAAGTTGATGTTTTTATCTACCAAGATAGCAAGCATTTCTACTGTTAAGATAAATAGAAAAGGGGAAATGGGACATCCTTGTCTTATTCCTCGTGAAATGTTGAATCTCTGGGATGTTCCAAATGAAAGGAATATAGAACTATTGGATGTCTTTATATAACATTTTTATAAAAGAAATTAATTTAATGCCAAAACCAAATTTTTCAAGGGAGCTAAATATGAAATTATGTTCGATCGTGTCAAATGCCTTTCTAAAATATAAAAAGAGAATAGTCATCATCCTCAATACATTCACGATAATCTAAAATCAATCTGATGTTATTATATATTGATCTGCCTTTTATAAAACCAGACTGTGTCACGGGTTTACTGCTGGGCGGAGTCAGGAGCAAGGAACGGAGAGAGACGAGTACATCAATCCAACTGGGTTTAATTCACACAAAGAAACACGAAACACTCACGCTATACATGTAGACATAGACCATACCGGACGCTGGAGCACACACAGGGAACACTATTTATACACACAGGAGGAGAGGATGACGAGACACACCTGGGAGCAATAAAACATCATGGGAAACACCTGGGACAAATTAAACATGGGAAAAGAAAGCACATGAGGAGCAAAACAACCACAAAACACCCCCTCCGGAAGGCGTGTCCTCACGCCATATAACATCCAATGG
>NW_015632069.1:0-980 GCF_001515625.1 Sinocyclocheilus rhinocerous
CTCGAGAGGTGTGACCTCCACAGAACTTAAAAGCTTTTAGTCTCTCCACTCATCTCTCATCACCTTCCCATCTTCTGGTTGCTAAGTCCCAGAGGCCTGGCAGGCCTCGACACAGCTCAGTCTAAAGTTCTGTTAGATTCTGAGAAGATGAGGATGCTGAGCTAGAAGTTTTCTTCTGGACCCCAAAGTTTTCATTCACCAAAAATCCTCGGATTCCAGCTGTCGTCTCTCTCGAGCTCTGCGCTCTTCTCTCATCACCTTCATCTGGGAGAAAACTCTCCCAATCACCACCGAGCCAGAATAACATCTTTTGGAGTTCATCACCCTTCAAACCCGGAAGAACGTGAAGAACTCCAACACCACTTCAAACCATCAAAACTTTCATCCGAGACTGCATCCGGACACTCGTTCAACGACCAAGGCAATGCAAGTATCGTACATTTAACTAAACGAAACAGAGGTTTAGTATAAGCTGTAGACACCGTTGTAAAACGGCATTGATGGTTTTTAAATCAGGTGGTTCTGACTCATTTTCCATAACTGCATTCTCTGGTTTCTCGAATGGCTTCATTCATTACATTCAACGCGTAAGTGTGTTTATTCGTTTGCTTGTTTAGACTAGTTATGTGTTAGCGTTTAGTTAATAAAACATTTGTGCACGAATTACATGAGTTTCTGATTCTGTCACCGCTTGTGAATAATGTCCCTTTACGATTCTGATCCAGCTACATGCTCTAATGCATTAATACTGTAGGAAAGATATTTTCTGTGGAGACAAAAATATCCTTTCTCAGAGTTGATATGAACTTACACAATGTTCGCTGGACAAACATATTAGTTGATGGAAATTTAATTCTAAAATAATATTTTATAATTTATAATTTTTATAAGTTATTATAAGTTTTATAATTTATATTTTAACTTCTAGAACTATATATAAAACAATAAAAAGGTTATTTAAAATAAAACACTAAAATATT
>NW_015632070.1:0-6769 GCF_001515625.1 Sinocyclocheilus rhinocerous
ATTAATCGCGATTAATCACATCCAAATTAAAAGTTTTTGTTTACACAATATATGTGTGTATACTATGCATATGTATTATGTATATATAAATACAAACACATGCATGTTTATATTTAAGAAAAATATGTTGTTTATATATTAAATATATTTATATATAATATAAGAATATAAATGTATATACATGCAAATATTTTCAAAATAGATACTGTATGTGTGTGTATATATATATATATATACATACATAATAAATATACACAGTACACACACATATATTATGTAAACAAAAACTTTTATCTTGGATGCGATTAATCGCGATTAATCGTTTGACAGCACTAAAAGTAACATTCCCATTAATAACGTTATCAAAATGTTATTTACACTGCAAAAAATGGTTTTCTTACGTAGATATTTATGCTAGAAAACAAGACAAAAATACTAAGAATTCTTGAATCAAGATGAATTTACTTTACAAGTAAAATGACTTAAGATTTTATGTCTTATTTTCTGAAAAAATTATCAAAATTATGTTAGTTTTTGCTTAAAACAAGCAAAAATATCTGCCAATGGGGCAAGACAAATAATCTTGTTTAGCCTTTGAATTAAGATTATTTTTCTTACCTCATTAGCAGATATTTTTGCTTGTTTTAAGCAAAGGCTTACAAAATTTAGATTTTTTTTTTTTTTTTTCAAAAAACAAGACTTAATATCTTAAGTCATTTTACTTGTAAATGGATCTTGATTCAAGAATGTTTAGACATTTATACTAGAAAACAAGACAAAAATACTAAGAAAATATTTTTTTTGCAGTGGATACATCATTCATACATGTTTTTCTGAAACATTCCAAAACAACAGTTTGTTTGTTTTTTGCATTTTTTTTTTTTAAATGTAACTACTTCAAAAGTAACATTCCCATTATGTTTTCAAAATGTTAAAATTGAACTTTCCCACAATGTTTTCTCTAACATTCACATAATCACGAAAAAAATAAAAATAAAATAAAAACTGGAGAACATTTAGAAATAACATTTTCATAATGTTAGCAAAACATTTTAGAACATATTCTTGTTAGATGGTTAGTTACTTATATGTCCAACTAATTAAAAAAAACAGTTTATTTATATTTTAAGGGGATAATGTCTGAAACAGCATTTGCACAAATACGTTTATACTAAACACAACCAACAAAACCATATTTAAAAACATTGTGATGAAGATTTTAGCTAAATGCTGCTGTTTAACAAAGGCAATGTTAAATTCTGTGCAGGGAATCTGAAATATTGATTCATTTTTGGAATTGGATCATCTACAGAATCATCTGAACGAACTGATTCACTAAAATGAATCAAATTTCCCAATGCTTACAACATCTGTAAAACTGCATGAACAAAAAATTCCATAAAAAACTGTAATATAAAGTTTTGTGATACTAAATCTGTTTTAAAAAAGCAACTGAGGTACTGCAAGGCTATTATAGCTAACTAAAACTTTAATAAATAAATAAATACACACAATAAAATTCCTAAAACTGTAACTAAAAATGGAAATGAAAGCAGAAAAGAAAAAGTAATTCAAAATATTATTTAAAATGTTAATTAAAAATCTTAATGAGACTAGAATAACACTGCTTCGCAGACAAGTGTTATTATATAAACTAGTGGTTATAAATACAGCACTAATGTAAGTGTGATATAATGTGCTCTGCTGTCAGCTAATGGTGGTATATAAATATTTATGGAGAGCACATCAACAAGTAATCACTGACCTTCATCACAGCGGCCGCTCACGCCGACTGACCACCAGCTTTATCACTCACTGATTTTCTAGGAACTCCAAACATCTCGATTAAAACATCGTCTCATGTGTCGTAGTAATTATAGGCTGTTAGTGGACGAGTCTATTAATAAACTGCGATTAGCTTGTATTTTGACCTTAATGGATCTGACTGAGAGGTCACTCACATGAAATAAAATGTTCACTCAGAATAACTCAGTAATAAACAACCAAATCTGGCTTCAGACTAACAGCTTCATTGCTTTTTGAATGGTCAGATTTCTTAGTCATCAAAAAACAAACACAAAAATGTAAATTTTACTGCACCAGATTTATTCCTTCATTTCTGATTGTGTTTTTACTCGGGATGTGCATCTCCATAACTGAGGCCGATGCGATATGTTTCTCGATGCACAGCCAATGATACGATACATTAAAGATAATTATGAAACAGCTACCGATGTGATGCGAATCAGCCCTATTACGACGCGGTGAGATTTTTATTCGATTCAACACAATGCATTTCAATGCAATACGATGCAATGGGAAAAAATATGATGCAATGCAATTCAATATGGTACAGATAGGTTGCTTTTATTTCTTTGGTTCAGACAGACAGCCGTGCTAATCTCTATTCTATGTGACTCTCGGGACACGCCTCGGTCTTCGTAGTGTTGTGATACATTATATTCTCGTAGTAGCAGTGGTGATGAGAGAACGCGCTTGAGAAACAGTTTGGAGAGAAGAAATGCTGATTTTATGTTGATGAAAAAATACTGATAATTTACCAAAAATACTGAGTAAATGCTTATTTAAAAAAAACTAAATTGATTCATTTATTTAATTTGTGGTAAAGTGGTTTTACTGGAAAATTAGACAAGAAATACTAATTAAATGTTGATTATGAAACCATGATGAAATAATACTGATTAAACACTCTAATTTACCAATAATACTGAGTAAATACCAATAAAAAACAATACCAATAAAACCCAATTTTTTCTATTACTTAATTTCTGATAGATAGATAGATAGATAGATATTAGATAGATAGATATTAGATAGATAGATAGATATTAGATAGATATTAGATAGCTAGATGATAGATAGATAAATAGATAGATATTAGGTAGATAGATAGATAGATAAATAGATAGATAGATAGATAGATGATAGATAGATAGATAGATAGATAGATAGATAAATAGATAGATAGATAGATTTTCTTTCCACTGAAAAATGAGACAAAAAATACTGATTTTCAAACCATAATACTTATTAAATACCGATAATTAACCGATAATGTTGAGTAAATACCGATAACCCCCCATTTATTTATTTATTTATGAAAACAAGACAAAAAATATTGATTAAATGTTGATTTTAAAACCATAAAGAAATGATACTGATAATTGATTTACTGAAAATACCAAGTACTGATTAAATAAACAAAAAATCTAACTAAAAATCTTTATTTATATGTCTATCTAAAAAATAGATATGTAGATGAATTATACTGATAAAATCTATCTATCTATCTATCATCTATCTAATATCTATTATTAAAACCAGGTACATACATATGAAAGTAAATAGAGTAAATAACTTTCTTTTAGTGCACACTAAAGAGAATATCACTTGAAGTAATATAATGCTAATGCCTAAAGCAAATAAGCCTAAATAAAAAACAAGGCATATATACTGTAAGGTTCAAGAGAAGCATGTGTGGTTTTGCCCTAAAAGAGGTGATGTTGTTTTATTATTATCAATATGATTAATATCTCCATATGTAGGTCATACAGCACAGGCTCTCTGTATCTGAAGCCACTGTTCTTCACGTCAGTGTGTTTGTTTCCTCTGTTCGTTTATTTCCCTCGGGGATCAATTAAGTGGATTAATCCAGTGGTCTTATTTTAGCCATTGTTAGCGTGCAGTTCTGGTCACCTTGTGAACCTGGATGGAAACCTGAGTTGAAGGCTGACGGCGTTTCAAACAGAAGCGCTCGCCTCGTTTCACCTCCTCTCCTGTTGTTGGAGGGCTAGACTCAGTCTCTGTCACTCCACCTGTGGCACTGGACCAAATAACTGATCAAACTGTAAGAGAAGGGCCAGACCTCCTAAACACTCGGGAGCATTTGTCTAAAAACAAAATATTCCCAAAAAGTTTATAAAACAGTGATTTTGCTCTGGTAGCACTGGATGACATTGCATTACATTGCATTGCATTGCATTGCACTGCATAAAATAAATAAAATAAAATAAATTTAAAATAAGATAAATTTAGGAATATATAGAAATATATATAAAAAAAAATATAGGAATTATATACACACATTTTGCATTATTCAAAACATTATGCCCATATTCGAAAAGCAAATATAAAAATATATTATATATTATGTCATTAATTAATTTTAATTAAAATAACGAAATACTTTTAAATGTAATGATAAATTAACACATTTATATAATATACTAATATAACATATATGCACTTTTTATGTCACTGTAGTATTTTCAAATTCATTATAACATTATATTCACATCCCAAAGACAAAGAACTCAATATTATATTATATTATATTTATATTTAAATCCTGAAATCAGCATAGAAAATGCAAAAAAAAAAAAAAAAAAAAGTTTCCAGATGCTGTCTAGACCTGATATTTTCAGTCTGTCCTGAAATCATTGAAATGACTAATCAATGATGATTGCCAGATCAAATACAAAACTCCAGTTGTGTGCTTTTTCTCCTGGCATCGGTTTGATGCCAACCAAACTCTCTCCCCGCTCGTCTATATTACTTTTCCTAAATATATCAGCATCATCTTTATACAATAAAGCGTTGACATCTCGTCATCCGAGCTCTCTTTGTGTCTTTGTACTTAGTTACTGTGTTGCGTTATAGTGAGACGTTTAATCTTGCGCGTGTCAATCCGGCCGATCGGAGCGACATCTGATCCCGCAGCAGCGTCCAGAGATCAGACTCCCAAAGGAAGTAACCTTGAGTCCATCTTGGCTCATAACAGCATAACAGTTATTCAAACAGAACCGACAGATTGGTTTACACACACGGCTCCTAACAGAGATTCCCAGAGCCTGTCCATCGGCCCCGGCCCCGGGGCTCCTATTCTCGGGACCCTGACAGGACAGAGGGACTCTCTAGCGCTCAAAATAGAGCATGTCGAAATGCTTTGTGTCCCGGCAATGCGGTCCCAGCTGCCAGTGTGCTGAGAGGGGCTTCTTTGACAAATTCTCCGAGTGACTCTGAGCTGGAACTCAATGACAACAGCAGATCACTGATGGAGAGCCATACCACATTTGTGACCCTGGAGCACAAAACCAGTCTTAAGTGTCAATTTTTCAAAATTGAGATTTATACATCATATGAAAGCTGAATAAACAAGCTTTCCATTGATGTATGGTTTGTTAGGATAGAACAATATTTGGCTGAGATACCTCGTTTCCCTCTTAAACATCCTCAAAACAAGGTGCATCTTGAAGCAAGTTTGCATAAGACAGTAAAAAATGGTTTTCAGAGAATATTTCTTGACTAATTTCTCTTTTTTTGTGATTATAAAAATAAAAATAAAACTTACTTTTGAAGTAAATTGATCTTGTTATAAGGATGTTTAGGTAGTGTTTTTTTTAAATTTATTTTTTAAGGAAAACTAGATTTAAAAAATACTGATTTAAACTTTTACTGTCAACCAAAACTGATACAATAATATAACAAAACATTTTATACTGGAAAACAAGAAATAAAAATAGTGATTAAATGTTGATTTTAAAAGCATGATGATATTTTGTGCATGCTGACCATGATGAAATAATACTGATTAAATAATGATGATTTTTTATCTGTTTATTTTTTCTGTCAATAAAAACTTAATAACCTAAATAATAAATAACAAAGCTTGTTTTTTAACTGGGGGGAAAAATACTGATTAAATGTAGATTTTAAAACCATTATTATTTTGTGTATGTTGACCATGATGAAATACTAGTGATTAAATAGCAATATTTTCTCTTGTCAATATAAAAAATAATGAAATTATTTTCCACTGAAGTATCACTACTTATTTTCTGTCATAAACTCGAAGCCACGCTGCTGTAAACAGTCCCAATCTCGAGCACGTTGTGCCACACGAGGAAGGAAGCGGTGGTTGGTATCAGTGCGTCTGGGGTCCGGGGCCCCGTCCAAACCCGACTGAAGTGGGGCCCATCCATTAGCACGTCCTTCAGGGACACGGCGAGGTGTGTGAGTGTGATAGCAGCCGTCACCCGCACCCTCACGCTCTCAGCAGACGAAGCGCTGGCGCCACCGGCCCCTCAGAGCCACTGTTAGTCAGAGAGCCAGGGGTTTGTTCTTCTCTTTGGGAACAGGGAGGACAACAGATTGGAACTCACTACGAGAAAACATCATTTATGTGAATTTAACACATTTAAAGGGTTAGTTCACCCCAAAATGAAAATTCTGTCATTAATTACTCACCCTCATGTCGTTCCAAACCCGTAAGACCTTCGTTCATCTTCGGAACACAAATTAAGATATTTCTGATGAAATCCGAGAGCTCTCTGACCCTCCCATAGACAGAAACTCAACTGTAAAACAGTCCATGTGACATCAGTGGCTCAACTTCAATTTTGCGAAGCTACGAGAATACTTTTTGTGCGCAAAGAAAAGAAGAATAACAATTAATTTAACAATTCTTCTCCCCCAAGTTACTGTCTTCTGCCATTTTGGAGAGTATCACAACGCATACACACGCTTTCCCCTAAGCGTAAACATCGCTGATTACGTTGATTATGTTCTTGAGTATATAATATTATATATATATAAATATATATATTTATATATTGGGTACTCTCCAAAATATTATATTATGCAGCAGGAATATATTTTTTATATAATTTTATAATATATGTTTCGCTCTAGCATTTACCATTTTCTGTGTCATGCATAGTCTAACAAAGACAGAACTAGTAATATATAT
>NW_015632070.1:6871-14978 GCF_001515625.1 Sinocyclocheilus rhinocerous
CATACTTTAAAGAACTTGAGCTTTTCTGTTTTGCAAATCCATTTTTTTGATTGATCTTAGGAAATATTCTAATATTTTGAGATACTGGATTTTTGACTTTCATGAGCTGTAAGTTCTAATCATCAAAATTAAAACAAAAAAACTTTTGAAATGTTTTACTTTACATGTAATGAATCGAGAATATATGAAAGTTTCACTTTTTGAAATAAGTTACAAAAAAAAAGAACTTTTTCACAATATTAAAATTTTTTGAGATGCACCTGTATATACAGGGCAGCGGGCCAAACTCATTTCCTGTACACAATAACAGACTGATGCCACTAATAACCGCTTATTCCTGTTTTCCACAGCAAATGTCCGGATGGTTTTGAATGTATGAAGACCGGACGAAACCCCAACTACGGCTACACCAGCTTCGACAGCTTCGGATGGGCTTTTCTCTCGCTTTTCAGACTCATGACACAAGATTACTGGGAAAACCTCTATCATCACGTCAGTAGACTGTTCGCTCTCATTACATCACACTCAAGCATTACAAACTTCATTGGTAGCTGGATGACATACGTTTCTTAAAAAGATGTATTTTTTAAAATTAGTATTTTTATTTGTAAAGGATGCATTAAATCCAGTAAAAATGTAATCAAATCAATTTTGTTTTGTATTTAATATAAAATATTTAATATTTCATTATAAAAAACTATCATAAAATGTATACATATATAATTTATATGCATACACTACCATTTGGGGTCAGTAATTTTATTTTATTTTCTTTTACATTTTTTTGAAGAAAGACAATAATACAGTACTTCTATTCAGCAAGGACGCGTTAAATTGATGAAAAGTGACAGTAAAGACATTTATAAATGAATGCATTTCAAATAAACGCTGTTCTTTTGAACTTTCTATTCATCTGTGAGTCCTGAAAAATAAAATGTATCACAGTTTCCACAAAACTATTGTGCAGCACAACTGTTTTCAGCATTGCTAATAATCAGAAATGTTTCTTGAGCAGCAAATCAGCATATTAGAATGATTTCTGAAGATCATGTGACACTGAAGACTGGAGTAATGATGCTGAAAATTCAATTTTGATCACAGAAATAAATTATATTTTAACAGATATTCACATAAAAAACAGCTGTTTTAAATGATAATAACTTTTCACATTTTTACTGTATTTTTGATCAAATAAATGCAGCCTTGGTGAGCAGAAAAACCCCAAAACTTTGAAGGGTAGTGAATATGTAAATATAGAATTCAATGTAATTTATGTCTATATCTTGGCATCAAAATGTCAAAAATGATGCAAAACTTTTGGATGGTAGTGTATGTATAAATTAAGCCTTTATTCATCTGTTTTCATCCATTGATTAGGCTGTTTTTGAGAGTTGACTGTAGATTACTTTAGAATAGCCTTTGATTGATCAGTCTGACCGATGCATCTGTCTGACACTAATTACAAGCTTGTGAACAGATATTGCACATTTTTCTTCAACGGTAACTGATAAAGTAATCTGCGAGTTCTTGCAGCCGTTGTGATCTGACGCTGTTGTTGTGCTGACAGACGCTGCGCTCGGTGGGAAAAGCGTACATGGTGTTTTTTGTGCTGGTGATCTTCCTGGGCTCCTTTTACCTGGTGAACCTGATCCTGGCTGTGGTGGCCATGGCGTACGAGGAGCAGAACCAGGCCACCATCGCAGAAGCCCTGCAGAAAGAACAAGAGTTTCAGCTCGCCATGGAGCAGCTGAAGAAGGAACAGCAGGTACGTCTGATTAAATCAAATGTAACAGTAAAATAAATAAATGGGGCTGCACAATTAATCTAAAGAAACTGACATTGTGATATATCTAAGTGCGATTTAGCTTGGCTTAGTACAGCGATCATATGCTGTAGTTAGTTAAGTATCTAATCTGTTTTCAGTGAAGCTCGGCACTGTGTTCATTTACACACGCACATCTTATAATACAGTGTTTTCAGTGTCTCTCAGTGCTTCACTGTAAATGTAGTGAACATCTGTGCATGAGCTGCGAGATTAATGTGCATTTGGGAATGCAACGTGTGCTAGATTCACTAACTTTCATATTATATTTCAGATTCATATTTACAAATGTGCATTTTTAACATTTTTGCGGACAAAAGTTTACAGGATTGAAATTTTAAAAGCTAAGGATTTAAGATATGAATAATAGTAATTTTACTTGTAGTGTGCAATAAAAAATATAAAAATATAAATATTTATAATATCACATTCATATAGATTTTTTTTTATTTTCCAGTATAAATGCAATTTTCAACAGCAATGTATTTCTGTCTTAATTTGTTATAATAATAATAATAATAATAATAATAATAATAATAATAAATAAAATATTAGTATTATAACTTGTGGTGTAAAATAAAACAATTATTATAATATCACATTTGATATAGATTTTTTTTATTTTACAGTACAGTTGTAATTTACAAACAGCAATGTATTTCTTTCAGAATTTTTTTATAATTTAAAGAGTTAAAAAATAATAAAAATAATAATAATAAATATACCTGATTGAATCAATAACGTACAAGAAGTCATGCAGCATTGTGCCTATAATTATGACTTTGTGTCTCTCAGGCGGCTCAGAAAGCACAAGAAACTGAGTCCATCTTGACGGCCGACGTGTCGCCGTTCTCCTCACAAGACAAAGGGAATCTGGACCGGAGGAAAAGCTCGAGACTGCTGTCTGAAGGAACGGAGGACGTCAACAACGACAAATCAGCCAAGATGGACACTATAGAGGGGATGAAGGTAGATTTATCACCCAAAATCATTCATCACTCCTCATTTACTCACCTGTATGCCATTTTATTCTGTGGAAATGTCTCCAGTTAAAGGACAAGTTCACTTCCAGAATAAAAATTTCCTGATAATTTACCCACCCCCCATGTCTTCCAAGATGTTCATGTCTTTCTTTCTTCAGTCGCAAAAAAGAAATTAAGGTTTTTGAGGAAAACATTCCAGGATTTTTCTCCATATAGTGCACTTCAGTGGTGCTCAACGGATTGAAGGTTAAAAATGTAGTTTCAATGCAGCTTCAAAGAGCTCTACACGATCCCAGCCGAGACATAAGGGCCTTATCTAGCTAAACGATCGATCATTTTCTGAAAAAAATTACATAGGGAAGCACCGATGTATCGGCCGCCGATATTTATCGGCCGATTTTTCCTCAATTTACAACCATCGGCATATCGGCTATATAAGGAAAAAGGCCGATACAACAAACCGATGGTTTATTAATTAACTGCGTGAAGGCACTGAGCTGTATAATATCTGTTGCATAATCCTAGCGCTGCTGTCTGCACTTTAATGCTAATCAAATAACAAAAGACAAAAGATCGCACACTATTCTTAACTAAATAATTTTTGTAACTTTAATAAGTGTAGCGGACCTCATCTGAATGATGACCAAAACTTTACTGATGTTTTATTTAGTTGATTGCGTCCTTTTTCACTCCAAAAAAATCACCATAAGAGCTAAACAAAACACAGCACGAGAAGTGCACATTAAACTCTCTCTCTCAGTTGCATTATCATCAACATACAGCGAATTACACAAAACACTTATTACAACTAACAGTAAACAAATATATACAGATCTCATGACTTTTCGGGGGGTGCTTAATAAACCGACAAACTTTAAATCCGAAGAACTGCGTGCATTCATTACCGATATAGCTGCTCCGTAGACTAGACTAGAAAACCTGTCAAAATAAGAGTCACGCCTTAGTAAAGGAGATCTCATACATATTTAAACTTATAAAAAGTATTAAAATGTATACAAAAACAAATTAGAAGATTAATCATAATAAAGTCTGTTACAATAAATAAGGCTTAATATGTATTTAATTTATACAGTGATGTGTTATTTTACATTTGTTTACTTTATTTCTGTACCTGAAAACTGTTAAACCTACCTAAAAAGCACTGTTTATTTAATATGTATCTTTGTTCTGTTGTATTTATGTAGGCCTGCTCAATGTTAAATGGATCCAATCCATGTTCATTAGAAATTATTCGATGATGCAGCAATAAAACTGCTAGTATAATTTATTGCAGGTGCTTTTGAGCTTTGCTGATTTAAAACATGATCAAAATACTATCTATTTTGATGCCAAAAATTTCAAATAAGAGAGGAAGTGACAAATATCGGTATCGGTATTGGAATCGGCCAATAAGTGTTTGTTACAATCGGTATCGGTATCGGCCCCAAAAAATCCCTAATTTATACACTTTTTAACCACAAATGCTGGGCTAGCATTAACTCTTTATTAGGTGATATTGGAAAGGTTAGCGTGACGTAGACGGAAATACCGACCCAGTGTTTACAAAGCGAACATGCAAAAAAGTGAAATGCCCTTTACAAAAAAGGTAAAACAACGATATCAGATGATTTTAAAGTTGGAGGAGAAAATAAGATGGAGTTTTTAAACGAAGTACAGAAACGAAGAACTAACCGTGCGTGATCTTTCCAACATGATTGCGCAATGTGTGAAGAAGCGCATGCGCATCGCAGAGCTAGAGCAAGCTGAGCTGTGGTTAAAAAGTGTATAAATATTAATAAAAAAAAAAAAAAGATCGATCGTTTCGCTAGATAAGGCCCTTATTCCTCGGCTGGGATCGTGTAGAGCTCTTTGAATCTACATTGAAACTGAAATCGTTGTCCACCATTGAAGTCCACTATATGGAGAAAAATCCTGGAATGACGTAAACATAATTTCTTTGCAACTGAAGAAAGAAAGACATGAACATCTTGGAAGACATGGGGGTGAGTAAATTATCAAGAAATTTTTATTCTGGAAGTGGACTTATCCTTTAAAGGGGTCACTGGATGCCCATTTTCCACAAGTTGATATGATTCTTTAGGGTCTTAATGAAAAGTCTATAACATACTTTGGTTAAAATTTCTCAATGGTAGTGTAAAACAACATCCTTTTTACCATGTCAAAATCAGCTGTGTTCACAGCGACCCGTTTTGGTGCATGTCCCTTTAAATGCTAATGAGCTCTGCTGACCCCGCCCCTCTCTTCCGTGGGGTGATGAGCCGTTCTCATGAGACTGTAAACTTTAGCCGCGGAATTTGCTAGCTAGCACGTTGTTAGGAAAGGCGATTTGCAAAGATTCATAAAAAATACTCACTTCTTCTGTAGGTGAAGCTGGATCAAATGATTCACACGAACATAAATGCATTTATGTAGATCGGGGACACATTCCCTTCAGAAACAAATGTAATCCACTGCGTCTTCAGCGGCTCAGATGTCGGGAGTAAATGACGACTGCTATTTTCATTATTACATCCAACAACGAAACACCTCAATTCGCTTAGGAGCCGTTCTTGTCTACATCTGCACCAGTGTCAAAACAATGGCGGACTGATGACAGCTCACTCAGGGCGGGTCTAAGGTAAAACGTCAGTGTCAATCAACAATCGTGGGAGGGGCCTGGGTCTGTGTGACGTCACTCAGCCAAGAATCTGAGAACGGCTTGATTTGAGTAAGGGGTTATTGTTTTGGGGATTTAAAAAAAACACTGAGTGGATTTTTATCATTATAGGGTGGATGTGTACAAACACTGCCAACACAGATTTGTGACCCTGGAGCACAAAACCAGTCTTAAAGGCAGAGTAAGTGATTTCTGGTAGCCAATGTTGATATTTGAAATCACCAAAACAAATTTTTCTTTTATGCCAAAAATCATTAGGATATTAAGTAAAGATCATGTTCCATGAAGATATTTTGTTAATTTCCTACCGTAAATATATCAAAACTTCATTTTTGATTAGTAATATGCATTGCTAAGAACTTCATTTGAACAACTTTAAAGATGATTTTCTCAATATTTTGATTTTTTTGCACCCTCAGATTCCAGATTTTCAAATAGTTGTATCTCGACCAAATATTGTCCTATCCTAACAAACCATACATCAATGGAAAGCTTATTTATTCAGTTTGTGAAATTGTATTTTTGAAGTGAATTTTGTCATCCCCTTCAAGTCATTTCATCCTTATGTTTCCAGCAAACGCACTCTCTGCTGGTCCGCACTCTCTCCTTACGTGCCCGACGGGAGAGTCAGGTCAGCATCTTCAACTTCCGGCTGCCGAACAAAGACTCGGAGGTGGATTTCGCCGACGATGAGTTCAGCAATCACGGCGATTCGGACAGCCGCAGCGGGGCGCTGGCTCTGCCCTGGAGCAGGAGACGGACCAGCGCTCAGAGCACCTGCAGCCACAGCTCGCAGTTCTTCTTCCCGAGTCTCAACATCAACGGCAAACTCTTCGTGGCCATGGACCAGAACGGCCTCTCGGGCCAGGGGCCGCTGTCTCCGCTGCCCACCTGCACCATGGAGAAGGTCAAAGAGGAGAGCGTAAGTCACTCTGTGCTTCTGATCAAACCAGCAGAGACCTGGAAATTGGAAACAGCTTGATTGATTTGTAATAAAGCACCTGTGCGTCGCTCGGATCTTTAGATGAAGAACCGCGGCTGGAATCGTCTCCTGTGGAGAAACGAGTCAGGATCAGTCTCATGAAGAAATGTCTAGATACTTCTAACAAGTTTGACTCATACTTTGTAATTAGTTTTGCTTAATTTGTCAATCAGGTATGCCAATAATGGTTCATTTATTGATAATTAGCAATGAACACTTTGGCAAACGTGATTGACAATACTATTGCAATAATAATAAATAAATTAATAATAATAAAATGAATAATCATAATAGTAACAATAAAAACTACAAAACAACAACAATAATAAATACAACAGTTTAACAGCTACACTAATATTGAATAATAATTATTCAGTATAGTTATTAATTATTTTGTAAAATTAATTAATATATTAATATATTAATAATAATTAATATTGTTATAAATAATAATAACTTTAATAATAACAACAAAACAACAATAATTAATAATTATTTTTAAATTACTGATTAACAAGAACAACAATAATAACAATTAATAATAAACAAATATTAATTATTATGCATTATTACCTTTAATAATAGTAATAATAATAACACTAATAATAATAATAATACATAATGATAATTATAAATTCGTATTGTTTAATAATAAAATAATATTAATTATGAATTATGAATTATGAATTATTATTAAGTTCTTAAAATGGTTTTATTGCTATGGTCTACTGATTATGTGCCATTGGATGTATTTTCTGCTCACCAAGGCTGCATTTATTTGATCAAAAATACAGTAAAAAATTTGAAATATTATTACAATTTAAAATAAGTGTTTTCTATGTGAATATCTGTTAAACTGTCATTTGTTTCTGTGATCAAAGCTGTATTTTCAGCATCATTACTCCAGTCTTCAGTGTCACATGATCTTCAGAAATCATTCTAATATGCTGATTTGCTGCTCGAGAAACATTTCTGAAAATAGTTTATATTTTTGTGGAAAAATTAGCATTTATTTGAAATAGAAATCTTTTGTAACATTATAAATGTCTTTACTGTCACTTTTGATCAATTTAATGTTTATATGGAAGTGTAGAATATAATAATTAAAAAAATGGTTATCAGAAGATTAAACATTAAATTATTCAACTGGTCATTAAAAAAAAATCAACATATTTCTACATATTTCACCCCAAATCTAAAGAAAAAAAAAACATAATGAAACTGAAGCGTTTTGTTAGAAGCATGCATATTTTTGTATTGTGGCATTGGATAATTTGCTAATTATATATTTATTTAATAATTTTTCTAACATGTAAAACATTTTTACAGTATTACGAATTTGTAAACATTGTTAGTTTAAAACAGACGTGAACTCAAGGTTAAGTGTTGTGTGACGAATCCTACAGTAGCTGAACGTTTCCCAGAAACCTCCTCATCTTCTTCAAGGACAAACATAAGAGCTCCAGTCTCTCTGTGTTACAGTACATTCATTCAGTCAGTTCCTCTATAGCTGTCAGTCACACTGATAACATGCATTATGCTCTTGCCTTCTCTGAGCTGATTTGGACGAGTTCTTTTCTTTTATTGGTAGACTGCAAACATGCTGTGTAATGATTAGTGTTACATAATAACCTCCACCTCTC
>NW_015632070.1:15014-32028 GCF_001515625.1 Sinocyclocheilus rhinocerous
TTTATTTATTTATTTAATTATTTATTTATTTTTATTTATTTATTTTGGGGTGAAATGCATGCCAGACATGTTCTGAGCAGGTATGTGGAGTTTATGTTTTATATATCTCTATTTTATCACATACAGTACATACATATTTATCAAAACATGACTCAGAGCGTGCAGTGAGGGATCTGTGATTGGAGAGAGACGTCTCTTGACGTTGCTTTTTCCTGGAAACACAAGTACACTTCCCAGAATGCCGTCTTATCAGTGTACTCAACAGCACTGACCGAAACGCCATATGAACCTCTTCAGATGCCATATACTGCCACGCATTAAACAGAAATGCACTGCATGCTTAATTAGCAATAACTGCACGCATATGTTACATAAGTGACTGCATAAGTGATTTCCATAGATGCATATTGTACGATACATGTAAAGAAACCGGTAATAATAGATAGAAGATAATGAATGCTATTATTATTATTATCATTAATTTATATTAAATATAATACATATTAAAATATTTTTAAAACCGAACATAAAACATATGTTTAAATTACATTATATATATATATATAAGTAAAATAAATAAGTAAAATAAATCAAATAAATAACTTGGAAGGATTTTTTCGATCTTTTTTGCATAAAATCCTTTATGAAAAAAATTCAAACAGACACAAATGAGACACTTATTGATGTACTGCAAGAACAGAGAACTATAAAATGAACGTGGAGCAGCTCTGATATTGAGAAATATATAGTTAATACTGAGACCTCTTGATTTTTTTTACTTTATTGTAGACAAGTCATAGTCTAATGAGAGACACATGTGAGATTACTGAGGTCTTTTTCTCATCTAAGAAGCAGCAAAATTTCAGTTTGCTCTCCATTTAATCTAAATGCAGTCTAGAGAGTCATTTTTGATGTATTCAAAGTGATTTTCCTTTCATACGAGCGTTTGAAACGGGAAGTATGACATCCTGCCAGAAATATCTGAATTACTCAGAAAGGAAAGGAGTCTGAAAACTGTCTGGACTGTGTGATGGAGGCACGGATACCCTGTTGTCTTGGTGATGTAGTCATGGTAACGTAGCAACAGATGTTGAATAAGCGTCTCACACACACACACACACACACACACACACACACTCACACACACACAACGGTGTTTCCCGCTCGTCTGAACAGCAGGAGTGGGCGTTCTGGTGGGCCGCGCTTCTGCATCATTCCTTTGATTACCTGCGATCAAAAACACATTATATAATCAGAGGGTCATTGTTACAGACAGACATCATATCATTGACTCGAAGACCTCAGATTAAAAACATTAAAACAGCAAATGGATAAAAGCATTTGACAAAAATTAACGCATTTCCCAAAACACCCGTTATCACTGAAGACTTCTGCTGCTGAGGGTTAATCGCTGCTTTTATTGGGCTTTTGTTTTGCACTAAACAGAATTGATTTTTAAATGCCATTAGGAGTGTTGTAGATTAATGTGTGTGTGTGTGTGTGTGTGTGTGTGTTTGCAGAGTCAATAATACTGCATAAAATATTGTTTGCTGAGCCTTATCTAGAGACAAGAAAATCAGAAAGAATTGAGGGTGGAGCTATCCAGAACTCCTTAACAACCACATAGTAACGCCCTGGCAACCACCTAGCAACCATCCAGTCACCCTAGCAACCACATAGCAATGTGTTCAACATCGTTCAGAGCACTTCACAACTGCACAGCAACACTTGCAATACTCTTGCAAATGTGAACTACACTTTAACTACTGCAGAGCAATACCCTAGCAACCACTCAGTGGCTCTAGCAACCACTCTAGCAGCCACATGAATGTGCTTTTAACTAATTCAGAACACGTATGAACTGCACAGCAACACCTTTACAACCACAGAGAACACTGTGGCAGTCACATAGCAACACCCTAGCAACCACCCAAATACCCTATCAGCCACATAGCAACACCCTAACAACCATCCAACACCATAACGAATAGTAGTGTGCTTAAAGAATCATTCAGAACTGGGAGCAACTGCACAATGACATTATAAATGCCCCTGCGATCACCAACAACACTGTAGCAACCACACAGCAACACCCTAGCAATCACCCAAATATCCTAGCAACCACCCTAACACATAGTAATATTCTTAAAAATCATTCAGAACAGGTAGCAACTGCACAGCAATGCTAGAAATGCCCTGCAATCACCAACAATGCTGTAGTAACCACATAGCAACACCTTATAAACCATCTAAACACCCTAGCAACTGCATAACAATGTGGTTAAAATAATTCAGAACATGTAACAACTGCATAGCAATGCCCTTATAATCGTCCCCAAAACATTGTAGCAATCACATAGCAACACCTTAGCAACCATTGAAAGACCCTAACAACCGCATAACAATGTGTCACTCACATAACCCTGCAGAAACCACATAGCAACACCCTAGCAACCACCCAAACACCCTAGTGTACAGGAACAGGCTTAAAAATAATTCAGAAAAGGTAGCTGCTGCACAGCGACACTAGAATTGCCCCTGCAATCAACAACAACAACACTGTAGCAACCACATAGCAACATCATAGCAATCAGCCAAATACCCTAGCAACCACATAACAACACCCTAGCAACCACCCAAACACCCTAGTGTACAGGAACAAGCTTAAAAATAATTCAGAAAAGGTAGCTGCTGCACAGCGACACTAGAATTGCCCCTGCAATCAACAACAACAACACTGTAGCAACCACATAGCAACATCCTAGCAATCAGCCAAATACCCTAGCAACCACATAGCAACACCCTAGCAACCACCCTAACACATAGCAATGTTCTTAAAAATCATTCAGAACAGGTATCAACTGCACAGCAGTACTAGAAATGCCCCTGCAATCACCAGCATCGGTAGCAACCACATAGCAACACCTTAGAAACCAGTTTGTGCGTGAAACCTGCATATGAACATTTTCATAAACAAATCATGATTCACTAAATCTTTCGTACTAAAATGTATTCTAAATGTAAGAAAAAATATAGGAACAACTGAAAGCACACGTACACAAAATTCACGCTCTGTCCGGTCTTAATAATCTACGTATACAGTATAATATATATAGCTATATATAATGTATGTTTTATCTTAGGATAATAATTATATATTATATTTAATTACAATAAAATGTATATATTTCATTTTAAAATTATTTCATCTTATACAGTGAAAGAGTAAGAAAAGCTGCGATAGATAAGCTATAGCTTGCACTGCGAGGTTTCTCTGAATGACTCGCATGTACAGCCGGCTAATGAAAGCTCTGTAAAATGGGTCTGTATAAAAGGTGTTTTATTGTAAATGAACTGATTTTGAGGACTGCGCGTTTGGCATTGCTCAAAGATCTGGCGAGAGCGCATCTGTAGACAGCACACGTCATATGGGGTTGCGTGGAGTATTTTTGACGAGAGCGACGAAAGGCGTAAGGAAAGCGTGTGCGGAAAGCCCTTATATGGAGATGATCTGGGCGTGTCTTATGGAAATTACTAACCTCGTGCACGTCATTTAGAATACTCCAAATTCACTAACATTAGGACGAGGTTAAGAACAAATTCACGTGTTGTGAATTACAGTTTTCGTGAAAAGTTTGAATGTGCGTATAAATACGAATAATTTAAGCAATTATTAGTGAATGTGCTTAAAATCATTTAGAACACTTAGCAACTACATAGCAACACCCTAGCAACCACCTGGTCACCCTAGCAACCATAAACCTTGATCTTTTTTTTTTTTTTGCATTCTAAAGCTTTGGTATGATACATAGTATATGTAAAACACCATACAGTGAATTGAAGTAAAAGAGAGAACAGTGAATGCTATAAATCTGCTCTTGTTTATTTCATTATGAAGCCATTTAAGTGACTGCTGTTGTTGGTTTTTCAGGGACACAACTCCAGCAATGAGCTGAGCAGTATGCTGCTGCCCCAGCTGCCCCAGGAGGGCCGACACCGGACCCTGAGCGCCACCAGCTACATCACTGACGCCATGGAAGGTAAGACACGGCGCCTGACAGAAACACAACACAACAAAAACAAACCAACCACAATCACACACGAGCCAGCGACGAGATATTAACCCTGAAACAACTCCATATGCACATAAAATCCACATGAAATCTTTTCCAGCAAGGTGCGTGCGAGGACAGGAGAAGTGTCTCCATCTGCTCGCGGTTAATATCGTCCCCCGAGACGCCGCTCGCTGTTGTTATTCAGAGGAAAGGTGTAACCCTCCCCACTGCTGCTTCATCATGACACAGCCAGGCTGTGAGATCACCTGGGTGGCACAAGAAGCCAGACTCTTCCCTCAGCGTTTTAGCGACTAAATAATAGCGTAACAGAATGTCCTCGCAGTTTCAAATCCGTTATGCCCATCAGGACAAAGTGCTTTAGGAAACGAAAGAGTAGACCGCCTGTAGAAGTTTGTGTATAAATAAATCAAGTGATGAATTCATTTTCATTGTTTGCGACGCTCCCGCTGGGAAACTATAGGGAACTAAATGTCCACACAACTGTAACGATAACAACGCAGAGGAGCGGTATCGTTGGAATCACTTTCAGAGCGATATTTTTTCCAGCTGACGAATGATAGAAACATTGACAGCCAATCAGAATCCACCCGACTTTAACGAGCTTGAGAATTTAACGTGTCAGATGACGAAACGGAAGTGCACGCTTATAATAAACAGAAAAACATCGTACACTGATGTGGATGTTAATTATATTTATAGTTATCGTACACAGTGGAACGATATAGTTGGAATCGCTTTCAGACCTCTTTTTTCCAGCAGTTTAACGAAATTACGTATTTAAGATGGCAGACGACAAAGCAGTAGTGCACACTTATAATAAACAGAATGTTATCATATAGCAAAGTGAATGCTAATTATCTTAATAGTTAAATTAATTAATTAATGAGTGAATGAATTAATTAAGGCATTTATATAGCGCTTTCATTGTGTATAACGATAACAACACAGAAAATGATACTGTTGGAATCACTTTCAGAACGATTTTATCCCAGCCAATCAGAATCCACCTGAGTTTAACAAAATTGAGTGTTTAAAGTGGCAGACGTCAGAACAGCAGCGCACGCTTATAATAAACAAAATGTTTTTGTATGCCGAAGTGAATGCTAATTATCTTAATAGTTATCGTTCAAAGTCCGTTCACACCAAGGACAGTAACTATGACGATAACTATAACATTTTAATAATTATTTGAATTCTACGAGGATGGTAAAGTCCACACAACAACTATAACAATAACAACGTAGGGGAACGATATCGATATGATATGATATTTTTTCCAGCCAATCAGAATCCACCTGAGTTTAACGAAATTAGGTATTTAAAGTGGCAGAAGACAAAACAGCAATTTGCACTTATAATAAACAGAATATTATCATCTGCCAATGTGGATGCTAATTATCTTTATAGATAAGTCCTCATCACAACTACAACAATAACGATGCAGAGGAACAATATTGTTGGAATCACTTTCAGAACTATTTTTTTCCAGCTAACGAATAATAAAAATTTTGACAGCCAATCAGAATCTAACCGAAAGAGTGTGAGCATTTAAAGCAACAGATGACAAAACAACAGTATGCGCTTATAATAACCAAAAATATATTGCCCACTGGCATAGACACTAATGTAATTTTCTTTGCTAATATACAGTAGTTATCATTGTAGTACTTAAAGTGAAGTAACACGGAGAAACATGAGATTATTGCCATCTTTTATGAACACAAACATCGGGATTCTTCATCAAAATCAATTGAAGACAGTTTTCTGTCATGCGGTTAGTGTGCTCTCCTCACTAGAGGAAATGAAATGTCACCTGTGAAAAAAGAGTCTTTTCTGGACTCTTGATTGGTCAGCACAAAAGTTGCTAACAGAAGAAGGCCTGAGCTCACAGGGTCTGAGTTTAGATCTGCTAGCATAAGAAAATGCCAATCCTCATTTTCACGCATGTGAAAGCTGACACGGTTTCTTTGCTAATATACAGTAGTTATCATTGTAGTACTTAAAGTGAAGTAACACGGAGAAACATGAGATTATTGCCATCTTTTATGAACACAAACATCGGGATTCTTCATCAAAATCAATTGAAGACAGTTTTCTGTCATGTGGTTAGTGTGCTCTCCTCACTAGAGGAAATGAAATGTCACCTGTGAAAAAAAAATGGAGTCTTTTCTGGACTCTTGATTGGTCAGCACAAAAGTTGCTAACAGAAGAAGGCCTTGAATCAACTCGGTGTTCGCGCACCGTCTGAAACACGTCTCTCTGTGTGTGTGTGTGTGTGCGTGCGCTTTGCACGTGTGCGGCAGAACCATAGACTGTATAAAAACGGCAGAACTGAAGAGACGCTGTGTGAGATGCGGCTTGTGCGCGCGCTTCAGGTGTGAGTCTGTCAGACAGCAAGACGAGACGGCAAAGAGGTGTTTAAAGTTGCTAACAGAAGAAGGCCTGAGCTCACAGGGTCTGAGTTTAGATCTGCTAGCATAAGAAAATGCCAATCCTCATTATCACGCATGTGAAAGCTGACACGGTAGGACAGCAGCAGGCCAAATTTACTGTAATGAGTGCGTTATGTCAGATGATGCTTACATACATGTGTGATAGATCGCCAGCTACCGCTTACTGATTTATTTGTATATAAATACGCTGACACTGGAACAGCCGTATTGCAAAAATACTCAGACATACCCTTTACAGAAATTCATAGTCATTCGTAATCATAGTTTCTACCCTAGTTTTACTATTCAGGGCCTGAATTTTGTACTGTGCACTGTTTTAATCATATAAATTCACATTTTCTATGACAGGAGTACATTAATTTATTACATCAGTACATTAATGATTTTATAGCTGAATAATAACTGTACCACCTTTTTAACCTAAATAATGAGCAGCTTGAACAAGCGAATAGTATGATGAAGTATCTGTATTTGCCTCAACAACTAACCTAGCAACACCCTAGCAACCACCCAGGAACTGCCCAGATACACGAGCAACTACCCAGAACACCCTAGCAACCACAAAACAAGTCTTGAGACAACCCAGAATGCCTTAGCAACTGCAAATCAACACTAGCAATGTCCTCACAACTACCCAGACACCCTAGAAACCCCCTAGAAACAACCCAAACATCCTAGCAACCCCCTAGAAACAACCCAGACACCCTAGCAACCCTCTAGAAACAATGCAGATACCCTAGCAACCCCCTAGAAACAACCCAGACACCCTAGCAACCCCTAAAAACCCCCAAGAAACAACTCGGACACCCTAGAAACCCCCAAGAAACAACACAGGCCCTCTAGAAACAACCCAGACATCCTAGCAACTAGGGCTGTGCGATATTGAAGAAAAATGCGATATGCGATACCTTGTTAAAAAATGCAATATTCGATATGCGATACGATATTGCTTAAAGTGTGTAAAATCAATTTCAAGTATATTTTCAAATATTTAAAAATGAAAATGATATAACCAATTTGTTTCACATTCTTTCTTGGAAAAGAAAGAATCACTACAACTTCTGAACTAAAACTTTGTCCTTTTGCAACGTTTTGATTTAAGTAGCCTATTATTAAAATGATTCAGATATCGCACGCCCTTGCGATATGCATATTGCGATATTTTGATAATCGATAATCGATATCGTGCAGCCCTACTAGCAACCCCCTAGAAACAACGCAGACACCCTAGAAACCCATAGAAACAACTCGGACACCCTAGCAACCCTCTAGAAACAATGCAGATACCCTAGCAACCCCCTAGAAACAATCCAGACACCCTAGACACATCAAATAAATTTAATTACTATTTTAAATTTAATTACTATTTTAGTATATATGTATTTATATTAGTGCTGTCAAGCGATTAATCGCGATTATTCGCATCCAAAATAAAAGTTTTGTTTACAAACTATATGTGTGCATATTGTGTATATTTATTATGTATATATAAATACAAACACATGCATGTATATATTTAAGAAAATTATGTTATGCCAACGCAGCGGCTCATCGCAGGAGTTAGTAGCACATTACTGCTGCAGAGCCAAATCTAGAGCCACAAGATGTCCGTCTCTGTCTCATTTCTCATTAGAGCGCTTACAGGTTCCTCCTAAACACGCATCCTCGCTTGTCAAGTGTGATTCATCCTCGGTTGGGTAGAAAAACAACATGCTAACCTTTCATCGTGACCTATTCATGTGGTGTTTGCTACAAGCCAAGAATTTCAATGCTGAGCTGTAAATTACACTTTTGTCGGTAGTTATTGAATGCAAATGCATTGAAACATTTCTTTAGTATATGTTTATGACTGCTAAATAGACTATAAAATCACTGTATCATGGCTTAAGTAAATGTTTTGATTTAATCTATTCATGCAGACAGGTAAACAGCCCATCCTTACATTACAGTAAATTTATGCTTTAATATTATGCATAAAATTCCTCCTACCTGACAGATTATCAATGAAATGAGCCCTGAGAAATAAACCTGTGTCTCTGACTACATTACAGTCTTCAAACAGGAACAAACTACATGGAGAACCAATCAGAAACACTAGACGCCTGTCAATCATTGTGCACTCTCAGGCTTGCTGGCATTGGATTGGCTGGCATGTCTTTGGAGGGCGGGGTTTACAAAATGGTTAAAGTTAGTAAAATGGCTGAACTTGCCACATGAACAGGAGAACCTTTATAACTTAAAAAAAAAAAACGGTTTGTTTTGTTTTAAAGTGTCCATAAACAAGAATACAGCTCAACGGAGTGATCTGAAGGGTTTATAATGAAACATTGTGAACTTGTATGTGATCTTGTGAACATATATGTGACCCTGGAGCACAAAGATATATATATCACATATATAAACATATATGTGACCCAAGTCGCTGGGGTATATTTGTAGCAATAGCCAACAATACACTGTATGGGTCAAAATTATCCATTTCTCTTTTATGCCAAAAATCATTAGGATATTAAGTAAAGATCATGTTCCATGAAGATATTTTGTAAATTTCTTACCGTAAATATATCAAAACTAAATTTTTGATTAGTAATATGCATTGCCAAGAACTTCATTTGGACAACTTTAATGTTGGTGATTTAAGGTGATTTTCTCAATATTCTGATTTTTTTGCACCCTCAGATTCCAGATTTTCAAATAGTTGTATCTCGGCCAAATATTGTCCTATCCTAACAAACCATACATCAATGGAAAGCTTATTTATTCAACTGACCTTATGACTGGTTTGGTCCTGGTATGGTCCAGGGTCACATATGGTCAGTTCAAGCACCCTGTAAAGCCAAATGTGGTTTTTGTGAAGAAAATGAAGCTTTGTTTGTAAGAATGCATGGGTAATTTGTTCTCCGCTGGTTGTTTTTGCGCTGACAGAGCTGGAGGAGGCGCAGCAGAAGTGTCACCCATGCTGGTACGTGTTTGCACACAAGTACCTGGTGTGGACGTGTGGCCCCAGCTGGCTGAAGGTGAAGGAGTGGGTGAAGTTCATGGTGAATGATCCGTTCCTGGATCTGGCCATCACTATCTGCATCGTTCTCAACACGCTCTTCATGGCTCTGGAGCACTATCCCATGACAGATGAGTTCAACCGCATGCTGTCTGTGGGGAACCTGGTGAGCATGTATTATTATGTTTTGCTATATTTATTGATATTGATATATTGAAATTAGTGGTGTCAAAATTAACGCGTTAACGCAGGCGATTAATTTTTTCAGTTTAACGCGTTAAAAATATTTAACGCAATTAACGCAGGGGCGGGGCTAGGGTTGGCCACCCCACTCACAACTGCTGCTTCTGTCACTTTTTCTCTTGACAAGAAGTGCATTTATTCAGTCGCAGAACGACTGAGAACGGGAGGCGTTTCAGACGCGCGCTCCACTTCACTTCAGCGCCACGCGCGAGTCAAGCGCATGCAATGCCGTGGTCAGTTAAGTCATGAAGTTACCAAAAAGGTGATTAAAGCTGCCTAATGTCTTAATGAATGCATTTATATAAATGCATACTAAAATTCAGAAGTTTGGGCTCGGTAAGATTTTTTTGATGTTTTTGAAAGAAGTCTCTTCTGCATTTAGGCTGCATTTATTTGATCAAAATACAGTAAAAATGGTCAAATATTTTTATGATTTAAAACAGCTGTTTTCTATGTGAATATCTATTAAAATGTAATTTATTTCTGTGATCAAAGCTGTATTTTCAGCATCATTACTCCAGTCTTCAGCGTCACATGATCTTCAGAAATCATTCTAATATGCTGATTTGCTGCTCAACAAACATTTCTGATTATCATCAATGTTGAAAACAGTTGTGCTGCACAATATTTTGGTGGAAAACGTGATATATTTTATTTTTCAGGATTCACGAATGAATAGAAAGTTTAAAAGAACAGCAGTTATTTGAAATAGAAATCTTTTGTAACATTATACATGTCTTTACTGTCACTTTTGATCAGTTTAATGCATCACAGATGAATAAAATATTATTCTATTGAAAAAAATAATAATAAATAAAAACAAAAAATCATACTTTTATTGTATTTTTTATTTCTTAATAAACTTTTTATGTTTACATTTTTTTTGTGAAGCACTTTAAAAACCCAAAATGATAATGTATGCATATAAATGATATATTTATACATTTTAAAATTTTATGATTAATTTAATATAATCAAATAGTAAATATTTATATTAAATACAAAACTCTCTCTCTCTCTCTCTCTCTCTCTCTATATATATATATATATATATATATATATTATTTTATTTTATTTTTTTAATTGAATAAATACAACAAACCCTGATATTTCAATATCAGTCTACACAGTTACTGAAAATGAAAATACACAAACATTGGCCAAAACTGTAACATTCTTGTATAAAACGTCCACTTGAATAATAAGTCAAGAAGCAGATGTTGATATCACGTTTATTTGTTATACCGGTTGGAAAGTCAGCTTTAGCACATTGCATTGTGGGAAACAGCAGCCAGCGCAGTGTAATCTGGATGCATTTGGCACATATTAGCAAATCTAGTGAGTGTGCAATGAATAAAGCCTGTGTACTGCAGAAATATTGCTAGTGTTTGAGGATGTAGATCGTGTAGACGGAGTCATACGAGGACGTTCAGATCAATACGGTCTCTTCACATGAGTGACGGGTAGTTTGTGCATGACTGACAGCATTATCGACTCTGTCATCTGAAGATTAAAGTGCAGAGCATGTTAGTTACAGACAGCAACACCTCAGTCTTTCCTGTGTTTGTCCAGCCGCGATGAAGACTCAAACTCACCGAAACTCATCCTAAAGTCTGAAGAATAACATAGTTTGATATATAATATGCAGTGTATATTAGATTTTGCATACAGTTTGCAGCCTTTTTAAAAAGGTTTCTATATTGTAACTTCTTTGGAAATGTTTGTCCAGCCTTGCTAAAGTGTGAATGTCTCTAAGGCTGTCAAGAACATGTTTGGCTCATATTTTATAATCAATTCTAAAGAAAACTAAATTAATTTAATATTTTGAAATTATTTATATTATTTTATTTATTTTTATAATTTATTTTTAACAATTTGTTATTTAATTTTATTTAATTTTATTTAATTTTATTTTATTTTATTTGAATGTAAAATCTCATGTTCAAAGAGTAGAATCTGTGTTATTTTAGTGTTATTTATGTAATATTATAGTATTTATTAATATTTTGAATTACTTCTTTATTTTCAATTTTCATTTTAATTTTAGTTAAATTTTATGTGATTTTGTCGCATATAATTTTGATTTAAAAATTAATTACAATTAAAAATGTTCTATTTTACTTCGTTTTTATTTCAACATAACTATTTTAGGTAGTTGTCAATTTAAAAAAAAATTTTTTTTCTTCTAATATTTATATTTTATTACAGATTTATTTCACTTAACAAAAAGATTTTTAATAGTTTGAGTTAACAAGAACAATGAGCAGAATAAAGATCCATATTGTCTGCAGTGTCAAGACCCTTACTGCCAAATTTAATATTTCATTTTTAGTTTTGTTGTGCTTTTTTCATTTTTTTATATTTTGGTTTATCTTTCATTTATTATTTTTTAAATTTTAGTTTTAGTATTTTTAGTACTTTGAACATATTTAATTTCAATTAGTTCAGATTTCTCTATTTTTTTCTGTATTTACATTTTATTTTATTCCCGATTTATTTCAATTAATAGTTTCCGTTAACAATAACAACAAGCAGAATTAAAATCTATATTGTTTGCTAAATTTAATATTTAATTTTGTTATGTGCTTTTTTTTCATTTTTAGTAGCATTATATTATATATTATAGTATATGTTTTTTATATGTTTTTATTTAGCTTTTAATTTATTTTTATTTCAGTTTTAGAAATTTTAGAACTTTAACTTATTTCAGTTAGTTAGTTAGTTTTTTTATTTGTCCGTTGCTCTGAACACGTCTAGCTCATATTTCATCCCAAAACCAGACGAAAGAAATAAGAAATTATATTTTACACAAAGAAAATGAAGCCTAGATAACTATTAAGCACCCAAAATGCTTTAGTAAAATTTAAACTTTTTTTTTTTTAGATTATTTGCATTTAAATGTAATTGTACTACATCAACGTATTTATTGTGCTGTTTAATTTAAATAAAATGTAGGAATTTAAACGTAAATATAAAAATATTACATAAAATATTAAATATATTAATATTTAATTGTATTGTATATTGTAATTTAATTATTACAGTAAAGAGAATCTAATGAGAATTACAATTCAGAAATGAGAATTATAAATTCAATAATAATAATAAATTACTTGTTGAAATTCATTACTTTTATTTTATTTTATATTATTTATTTATTTATTTATTAAAGTTTTTTTTGTACCACTGCATCATAGTAGTATTTATTTTGTTGTTTAATTAAAAAAAATACATTTAAACATTAAAAATATTACAAATTTAAATAAATTTAAATTTTTGTATTTTCAATTTAATATTTAAAATTTAAATTCTCATTTGTGAATCTAATGAGAATCACAGTTGAGAACAATGAGAATGACCAAAAAAATTTAAAAAATTTAAAAATAAAATTTAAAATGTCCACATTTACCAATTTGGGGTGAATGTGTTTAATTAACATGAAAATAACCCTAAAAATAGATTCATTTTTAATTTATTTACGTATTTATTTTAATGTGTTTTTAATGTCTAACATGATTTAATTTGATAAATAATAGCATAATAATAATAATAATAATAATAACATTATTTCATTTGAACTAATTCATTATTTTCTAAAATGTTTACTTCTTTTATTGTATTTTTTATTTCTTATTAAACTTTTTATGATTAAAATTTTTTTTTTTTTCTGTGAAGCACTTTAAATGACCACTGTGTATGAAATGTGCTATATACATTAACATGCCTATTTATTTATTTGTTTATTCATTCATTCATTGGTTTATGTTTTGTTGGGCTGAAATGTGCGCGGAGCGTGTTTCCACGAGCAGAGGCCGTGGATGTTCCTCCAGATCTGGGTTTATTGGTGAGATTAAAGCAGTAATTAGGGGCTCTGCTCATCTTCACAGGACGTGTTTCTCTCAGATGTTTATAGGGACTCCTCCGTGTCACGTATCGCAGTCACATCCAAACGCTCGACTCCCAGAAACAAGAAACAGAGCAGCTGTAGGAAACAAACACACATGCCCCGCCCCTTCCGTCTTTGCTTTTTTAATATTTTGCATAATTTAATTATGCTTTCAGCAGCTGCCAATAATTGTACAGTGCTCTGCAGAACATAAAAATTAAGTAGAAAATTTAATTTAAAGAAAAAAAAACTGTTACATTAACAGGTCACATCCATTTTATAGTTTTAGTTAACAATAAAAATGAGCAGATTAAAAATCTTTTTTTTTTTGCTAAATTTTTGTCATGTGCTTTTGTTTTTAGTAGCTTTTTCTATTTTTCTATTATCTTTTTTAGTTTTAGAAATCGTATTTCAGTTAGTCAGAATTTCCAGTTGTTTATTTTTCTTCTGTATTTTTTATTTATTTCATTTTAAAAGATTTTAATAGTTTTAGTTAACAATAACAACCCTGAGTAGAATAAATATACTTCAAATAAATAAAAAAATATATTGTGCATAAAGAAAATGAAGCTTGCTTGACTATTAAGCACTCAAAATAATTTTTATTTAAATGTATTATTTTAATTTAATATTACTTAAATTACTCAGCAGATGAAGTATATTCATGAAGTGATTTAATATCACACTAAACATTTACCATGTTTTTCAAGCAAGTCTCAATCTGTAAAAACTAATGTAAATACATGTATATATATATTGACGTATATATTTATTTATATACCAAAACCATTTTATTTATATATATATAACCATTGTTTTAGCTGCTGAAAATACTAGTGTTCTAATGATTTTGGCCACCACTGTACATTCACATGCATATATTTATATGCATAATTTATTTACATTTATACAATTATTTATACATTCTTTACACAATATGTATATATTTCTTTACATAATGTACATAAAAATAAGATTCTTGTAGCTCAAGCGGTTTGATTCCCTGGGGATTGCACTGAAGTGGATATTTAACGCCAGTCACTTTGGATAAAAGCGTCTGTCAGATGCATGAATGTAAATCTGCTGCTGTTCTTCTCAGGTGTTCACAGGCATCTTCACAGCGGAGATGGTCCTGAAGATCATCGCTCTGGATCCGTATTATTACTTTCAGCAGGGCTGGAACATCTTTGACAGTCTGATCGTGAGTCTGAGTCTCATGGAGCTGGGTTTGTCCAACGTGGAGGGTCTGTCTGTCCTGCGCTCCTTCAGACTGGTAAAACACGCTCAGAACGCACTTCATTTGCATTTGTAGTTTCTTTTTAGAAATCTTAAAAAGCCCTTAATCCCAGCTGACAAGAGTACATTCCAAGAACATTTCTCATTAAGTTATGAAAATGTTATTTCTGAACATTTAAAGCGTCCAATTTCAGCTTTAGAAATGTTTTTTTCTTGTTTATGGAAATGTTCAGGGAACATTCTGTTTTGTCATTTTCAAACGTTATTGGAATGTTACTTTTGAACGTTCCGAAACATTTAAAAAAATGTTAGATGAATGTCCAACTGAAACATTCATTTATTTCTTTATTTACATTTCGAATACTTCTTTAAAAGCTTATATATTTATCTATTTATATACATTTATTTATTTATATACAATGCTTCTATAAAAGCTTTATGTATTTATTCATTTACATTTTGAATACTTCTGAAAGGCTTATATATTTATTTGTTTATATGCATTTATTTATTTATATACAATGCTTCTTTAAAAGCTTTTATTTATTTGTATATATTTTGAATACTTCTATAAAGGATGCTTTATTTATTTATAAATTTTGACTACTTCGTTAAATGCTTATTTATTTATATACATTTATTTATATACAATGCTTATTTAAAAGTTTGCTTATTTATTTATTTGTATATATTTTGAATAATTCTATAAAGGATGCTTTATTTATTTATTTATTTATAAATTTTGACTACTTCGTTAAATGCTTATTTATTTATATACATTTATTTATATACAATGCTTATTTAAAAGTTTGCTTATTTATTTATTTGTATACATTTTGAATTTTTCTTTAAAATTAAGTAATTTATTTATATACAATGCTTCTTTAAAAGCTTTTATTTATTTATTTGTATATATTTTGAATACTTCTATAAAGGATGCTTTATTTATTTATAAATTTTGACTACTTCGTTAAAAGCTTATTAATTTATTTAGTTATATACATTTATTTATATACAATGCTTCTTTAAAAGTTTGCTTATTATTTATTTATTTGTATACATTTTGAATACTTCTGTAAAGACTTGCTGTATTTATTTATTTATTTACATTTTGAATGCTTCGTTAAAATTTATTCATTCATTCATTCATTTATTTATTTATTTATTTATATACAATGCTTCTTTAAAAGCTTTTATTTATTTATTTATTTATATACATTTTGAATACTTCTTTTTGACTTTTGGCTGCTTTTGTTATTTTTATAACAAAATAATATTTTATCAAAAACTATGTGTTGGAAACTACCTTTTTTTTTTTTTTAATCTCAGCATAATGCAATTAGGTAATATCAGGCCTTTTTTGCAACTCGACAGAATGTTAAAAATGCATTGCTTTGTCATGAGCGTTTTATATGGAATATCATTGAAAACCACTCTTCTTCTTCTCCTTCAGCTGCGAGTCTTCAAGCTGGCGAAGTCGTGGCCGACGCTGAACACGCTCATAAAGATCATCGGGAACTCGGTGGGCGCTCTGGGGAACCTGACGCTGGTTCTGGCCATCATCGTCTTCATCTTCGCCGTGGTCGGCATGCAGCTGTTCGGGAAGAACTACGAGTCGTGCGTCTGCAAGATCTCCAGGGACTGTATTCTGCCCCGCTGGCACATGAAGGACTTCTTCCACTCGTTCCTCATCGTTTTCCGGGTCTTGTGCGGAGAGTGGATCGAGACCATGTGGGACTGTATGGAAGTGGCGGGCCAGCCGCTCTGCATCCTGGTCTTCATGCTGGTCATGGTCATCGGGAACCTCGTGGTGAGTGCTGGAGCTCGTTTTATTCTCACTGGCTTCATGCTGCGGCTCAAAGCGCCTTCACCTTTTGAAGAAAGTGAGCTGAATCTTGTGGAGGTTTTTGAGGTGTTTCTTTGCTGTCATTGCGTCTCAAAGCAGCTTTACAGTTTTAAGTGAAAGAATCTGAAGATTTTAAGAAGCTATATAAAAATTATTGGTTAAAAACTACTAATTTAACGGTAAATAAAATAAAATAAGCATATATATATATATATATATATATATATATATATATATATACTGTTACATACATATATATATATACATATACATATA
>NW_015632070.1:32139-55549 GCF_001515625.1 Sinocyclocheilus rhinocerous
CTTATTTTATTTTATATTCTATTTAATTATTTAATAGAATCATTGAGAGACCGTTATAGTTTTATTTTAATATTTTGAATTATATTTTATTTGATATTTTCTGCTCCATGTTAATATTAGTTTTTAATTTGAGTAATTTTGTTGTTTTTATCATTTTGAGTAATTTTGTTGTTGCGTTTCTGTTATTGTTAATAATTTTGTTGTGTGTTTTTGTTATTTGAATTAGTTTTTTGTTGCTTTATAATGACATAAAGTGTTTTATTAATTTCTAATTCAGTTTTAGTTTTAGTTATAGTTAAACAAGTTAAACTAAATGAAAATGAAAATACCTTGGTAACTTTTTTATTTCAATTAACATTTATTTTATTTCAAGTAATTTTTGTGTATATATATATATATATATATATACATACAATTTTTATATAAATTATACATTAAGGATTTTATTCTAAAATTAGATCTTGTATCATATATAAAATTATAAATAAAAATTATTAAGAATTTTATACATTATTTTAAAATGTTATCAGAATGAAATGATGTAAGGTTTATGGATTAAAAAGAAAAAGCGAAGAAGTGCAATCTTAAAGATCCGGGTCATTTTTGACCCGTGAACAGATGTTTTGTTAGTGTGAATCAAGCAGCGCATGAGCGTTAGGGAAAGCGTGCTGGCGGGTTTGTAATTGCGTGTTTATATTGGCTGTTGTTTGAAATGTCTCTGAACGCTCATGTCAGACATGTTTCATAAAGCACCGCTGCTGAAACCTGCGTTGTTATTGCTGAGGGTCATAAAATTACACCATCTCTGATTAACTCAGACTGCTTACATCATGAACTCTTTGTCGTTTGAAACCCGTCCGCGCTGATTAAAATGATGCGAAATGGATGAAGTAATTAAAATTATTTCTTTTGATTTGGATGTGTACTTGCATAATTAATGGGTCATTTCTCTGTGCATGCGTTTATTTGAAAGACCTGTGATACATTTAGTGGACGGTTTTTAATCAAAGTCTTCATGAGCACTAATAACTGCACCTGGAGCGTCTGGGGTGAATTGTTTGGCTCAGTGGCTCATGGGTAATCGATCTCAATAACTCGCTTGGTCCCCAGATGTGAGATTGAACCTGTAGTGTTTGTGCATGTGTTTAAAGCAGAAATGTGGGATTTTAGCGCCACTAGTGGCACCGAACGGAATTGCAAAAACAATGATTGTCTCCGAACAGGTTTACAGCATTCAAACGTTTGGGTTCAGTGATTTAGACTGCATTTATTTGATGAAAGATTCAGTAAAAATGTGATATATTTTTATAATTTAAAATAGCTGTTTTCTATGTGAATATCTGTTAAAATGTAATTTATTCCTGCGATCAAATCTGGATTTTCAGCATCATTACTCCAATCTTCAGTGTCACATCATCCTTCAGAAATCATTCTAATGTGCTTCTTAAGAAGCATTTTTATTATAATCAATGTTGAAAACAGTTAATAGTTTTTGTGGAAACTGTGATGCATTTTATTTTCCAGGATTCTTTAATGAATCGAAAAATCAAAAGAAAAGCATTTATTTAAAATTAAAAAGTATTTTGTACCATTATAAATGCATTTACTGTCATTTTTGATCAGTTTAATGCATATTTGCTGAAAAACAGAACTAAACCCTCCCCCAAACTTTTAAACAGTAGTGTAATTTTTCTGTTTAAATCCCACAAAAAATGCAAGTATCAACCCTGAGCTCAGTTGCAAATGCAAATCCTGTGAGATTTCTCCATCTAGACAGTGTGCATGCTGTAAAATAAGTGTGCAGATTGCATCTGAGCCTGTTTAGAAGATATTGATATTGCATAAGCGAGGGTTTGGTGCAGATGGAAGCAGTTTCACCAGAGCGATTAACACATGCAAATGTGAGACGCCGCGTGTCTGTCGGTACGAGGGCTTTTCCGTCCTCGCTGTCGGACTAATGATTGTGCCGCTGCCGGTCGGAAAGAATCACCTCTGCATTTCAGAAAGGCTGCGGATGCGTGGCGTCGCTCGAATATTGCGACCCGATCTTTCCTGCATGATTTCATTTGCACACGGCAGTTAAAGGTCAAATAGTTGTACCTTTGTTACACCATTGATATTTTTAGATCATTGTCACTTAGAGACTGTGGAAGAATTTAGACGGGCCGGAGGGCGTGATGCATAGTATGTTGGGTAATATGTTTTAAATTTGCACACAGTTCATTTGAATTGCAAACGCTCCGGTGGTTGATTTGTTTTGAGTGCTGAACTCAAGATGCACGTGGATTTTTCAGTCAGAGGTCTAAATATAGTGAGCTGCCTACCTAGGTGGTATTTTAAGGCATCAAACATCAGTATTTTAAGATGTTTGTGTCTTTTTTTGCAAAGGCAACTATCCCAGAATGCATTGTGACACGCTTAGTGAAAATAATCTATGTGCACTGGTGGACGAGAGAAATGCAGAATATATCCTTAAAATATGCATGAAGTTTGTGTTTTGCAAAATTCGCTAATTAAGCTGTTTTGATGTTCATTCTCATTATATCTACAAGTATTGGCGGTGACGTAATCTAGAAACAGTGTGAATGAACACCACAACAGCTTAAGCAGCAAATTTAGCAAAACACAAAATGTATGTCACTGCCAATACTTTTGGCCACAACTGTACATTTATTTCTGAGTAGTGTTGATTAAACTGTTTATGCAGTATTTGTGTGTGCTGTGGGATTTATTTTATTTTATATTAAAGTACATAGTAGTTTTTATTTAACTAAATTATAATTTAATAATAATTTTAAATTAATAATTACAGTTTTTGCCTATTGCTTGAACACTTTTTGCAAAACTTCGGCTCATTGTGTCAAAACTTTACACACAAGCACACAAGACACAACACTGGGAAATAAACCATTCACATCTATGTCGAATTGAAACTCCGCTATCAAAACCTAACAATCCTTTGTCAAAATGTCACTCTGATGACAAAATGATACACACTTGCATCATATGAATAGACTTTCAGATTAGCAGCAACACACTAGTGTACTTTATACAAAACACTGCAGTCTTTAATTTTCACAGTTTTTATTCAGTTCATCAGTTAGCATTCTGTGAAGCTCAATGCAACACTTACAGTTTTTGTTCTGTTTTTTTCCAACAAAGGTTTTCACAACAACCAAAAATGAAAGTACTGAAAGGTTACAAATGACATCAACTCAATACTGCACATCACAGTACTATACTTTACAGTACAGTACAGTACAGTAAATGCAGTAATACAAAAATTATACATGCAACTGAAGTGCAAAGCAGCGCTTTTGTTTAAGGTATGGTCACACTGTGTTTAAGGTGTAGTAACAAAAGCTTCAAGTTTTGTTACTTTGGTCTAAGCATGTGTCTATAGTGTTCAAGCAATAGGCAAAAACTGTAATTAAGGCATCTGAATAAGATGATTTTTAACACCACATTATAGTAAAAGAGATGTTTTTTTTGTTTTTTTTTTAATTTTGGGGGAAATTTTCATGCAGATAATGACAAAATAATAATAATAGGCTTACTTTTCTTAATTGCAAAACAGAATTTCTTACTTATTGTTTTGGCATGAAATATGACCTGGACATTTCGTTACAATGTTTTAAAAGCTATTAAAACGAGCTGGTTTTATAGTGTGCCTGTTGCATGTGTTTGTTCAGGGTTTTGAAATGCCATCATACCGTCTGTCTTAGCTGTTGTAATGTGAGAAAGCCACTAAAACCCTCATAAATCTTCATTTGTGCGTGAATGAACGGCCAAAAGATCAAATATGGCTGAACTGCACCTGTAGTGCGTTAAATGTTTATTCACGCAGAATTATTCAAGCATTTATGCCATTAAACGTGGTCTGAAGTGTGTTTGATGTGAATAACAGGCATCATGAGACGCTGCGTTCGCCGGATTCCTGCGGGAATTACAGCGGGACAATGTGAGCGAGCTGCTGTTTGTGTTTGTGGGTCATTGGGTTGAAGTGTGCAAGTGAGACGCAGAGAGATCTCAGAGAACAGGAACCGCTGATGCTGGGCTGGTTTGTAAAAGCTCAGGTGAACAGATCAGGGCAGCCTATTCTTAGCGTGTGTGAGTGAGAGTGTGTGTGTGTGAGTGAGAGTGTGAGTGAGAGCCGTTACATCTGCCAAAAGCACAGCTGGTTCACTTAGAGAAACAGCAAGTGTCTGCGGGGTCAAAGGTCATACTGTGACCCTGTGACCCTGCCCCCACTGTGACCCTGCTGAACATCTGTTACTGTAGACCGGGGTTAATCGACTCCAACAATCATTATGAATAATGAACAAGAGTCGAGACAGAATATTTAGTCTACTTTGATTTTGTTTACTGTTACTTATTTTTTATTTAGATTGAAGAATATTGGACTCATTCAATTTAATTTCCAGATTTATTGCAGTAAAGTAATAAAACAAGAGATTGTTGAGAAGTCATGATCAGAATAGGACTGTCAGATTACATGAATTTACATTTACATTTACATTTAGACATTTAGCAGACACGTTTATCCAAAGCGACTTATAAATGAAGACAATGGAAGCAATCAAAATCAACAAAAGAGCAATGATATGCAAGTGCTATAACAAGTCACAGTTAGCTTAATGTAGTACACAGAGCAAGGTTTTTTTAAAATAATATAATAAATAAAAAGAAAACAGATAGAATAGAAAAAGAATAGAGCAAGCTAGTGTTAGAACATAACATAACAGTTACATTAATTGAATGCTATTCTATATTTTACCGTTCAAAAGTTTGGGTTCGGTAAGATTTTTAAAATGTTTTTGAATGAGTCTCTTCGGCTCACCAAGGCTGCATTTATTTGATTAAAAATACAGTAAAAACGTGATATATTATTACAATTTAAAATTGTTTTCTATGTGAATATCTGTTAAAATTAGTGCTGTCAAATGATTAATCGCATCCAAAATAAAAGTTTTTGTTTACATAATATATGTACGTGTACTGTGTATATTTATTATGTATCTATAAATGCACACATATACAGTCAATACTTTGAAAATATTTGCATGTATTTACATGTATATTTAATTTATATTCTTATATTTTATATTATATATAAATATATTTTATACATATAAACATAACATATTTTTCTTAAATATTTACATGCATGTGTTTGTATTTATATATACATAATAAATATATACATTATACACACATATATTATATAAACTAATACTTTTATTTTGGATGCGATTAATCGCGATTAATCGTTTGTCAGCATTTGTCACATTATAAATGCTACTTTTGATTAATTGAATGCATCCTTGCTGAATGAAAGCATTAACACATGTAATATAAGTCAGGTTTGTGTATTGTGTGGAGAATGTTTCTGCTCTTTATGTTCTCCAGCCTTTGACTGATGGACACATTTGCCACCTGTTGTTTCGTCAGAGGTAGCGTATGATAATGCAGCTTAGCAGTCTGAGGTAATGCTATATTTTTAGGCCCTGGTCGGTGCGTCGGGTCAGTGTAGGAGCGCTTTTGTGTTCCTCGTCGAGGCATGTGAGACACGCAGCACCTCAGATACCTGCAGAACGAGCTCACGGATCCTCTGTGTCACTCGACGAGTCCATCTCTCTGTGTGTATTTTAAGTGTGTGTAAGTGGGCAGGTGTAGCAGTGAGAAAAACCAGGTCATAATCCTCGCTTAGATGCGTCACCTTCCCGGCTAATGAAGCGTAACACGGAAACAGTGTCCCGAGGGAATGAGGACTTCATCTAAAACACACACGGGATCTGCCCTGCCTGTGACCACAATCATATATCATGGAGACGTTATATAACATCATCAAAATATTTCTGCTCACTATTTGTGATTATTCAGTGAATTCAGTTCATTAAAATTAAATCCATTTGATCTCGATGGATTCACTTCATCTCTGTTGTTTGTTTAGGTTTTTATTTTTATTATTTTATTTTTTTTACATTTCTAAGGTGTTCTTGGAGGTTTATACAGTAGGTGGTTGTTAGGGTGTTCTGGGTGGTTGCTAAGAGGTTGCTAGGGTGTTCTGGGTGGTTGCTAGGTGGTTCCTAAGGTGTTCTTGGAGGTTTATACAGTAGGTGGTTGTTAGGGTGTTCTGGGTGGTTGCTAAGAGGTTGCTAGGGTGTTCTGGGTGGTTGCTAGGTGGTTCCTAAGGTGTTCTTGGAGGTTTATACAGTAGGTGGTTGTTAGGGTGTTCTGGGTGGTTGCTAAGAGGTTGCTAGGGTGTTCTGGGTGGTTGCTAGGTGGTTCCTAAGGTGTTCTTGGAGGTTTATACAGTAGGTGGTTGTTAGGGTGTTCTGGGTGATTGATAGGGGGTTGCTAAGGTGTACTGAGTGGTTACTAGGATGTTTCTAAGATGTTCTAGGTGGTTGCTAGGAGGTTGCCAAGGTGTTCTTGGAGGTTTCTACAGTAGGTGGTTGCTAGGGTGTTCTGGGTGGTTGCTAAGAGGTTGTAAGGGTGTTCTGAGTGGTTGCTAGGAGGTTCCAAAGGTGTTCCTGGAGGTTTCTACAGTATGCGGTTGCTAGGGTGTTCCGCGTGGTTGCTAAGGTTTTCTGAGTGGTTGCAAGGTGGTTGGTAAGATGTTCTGGGAGGTTCCTACAGTAGGTGGTTGATAGGGTGTTCTGAGTGGTTGCTAGGGTATTCTGAGTGGTTGTTTGGAGGTTGCTAGGAGGTTTCTAAGATGTTCTAGTTGGTTGCTAAGGTGTTCTTGGAGGTTTCTACAGTAGGTGGTTAATAGGGTGTTCAAGGTGGTTGCTAAGAGGTTGCGCGGATGTTCTGAGTGGTTTATAGGGGATTGCTAAGGTGTACTGAGTGGTTGCTAGGAGGTTGCTAAGGTGTTCTGGAAGGCTTCTACAGTAGGTGGTTGCTAGTATGTTTTGGATAGTTGCTAGGTGGTTGCTAAGGTGTTTTTGGAGGTGTTCCACAGTAGGTAGTTGATAGGGTGTTCTGACTGGTTGCTAGGGGGTTGCTAAGGTGTTCTGAGTGGTTGCTAGGAGGTTGCTAAGGTGTTCTTGAAGACTTCTACAGTAGGTGGTTGCTAGTATGTTTTGGATAGTTGCTAGGTGGTTGCTAAGGTGTTTTTGGAGGTTTTCCACAGTAGGTAGTTGATAGGGTGTTCTGACTGGTTGCTAGGGGGTTGCTAAGGTGTTCTGAGTGGTTGCTAGGAGGTTGCTAAGGTGTTCTGGGAGGTTTCTACAGTAGGTGGTTGATAAGGTGTTCTGAGTGCTTGCTAGGGGGTTGCTTAGGTGATTGTTGTTGTTGCTAAGGTCTTCTGTATAGTTTCTAGGTGGCTTGTCTGCAGCACAAATGCTGTAGGACGACACACACAAACAACTTTAATGCTTACAGTAATGCTAGAGGTCATTAACCCTCTATTTGAGCAATCATAGCAGTGGTGTTTGCTTAGCAACCCACAGAAACTGTCATTTATCTGGCAGATTGTGCTGTGCTGGTATTTTATCATAAGCTCCGCCTGTGTTGAAACTCAATGGTGTCATTAGCTTTCATGGGCTCTTAATGTTTTCTGGAGTGCATTATTTCATTAGCGAGGCCTCGAGTGGCCCTGAAGAGCGTTATTGCTCTGACTGTATGGAGCTCCAGATAAACCGGAGGAGCATCAATCACGAGGCTCCGCCCTCCATTATAATGGGCTCAGATGCAGCAGCGAGAGGAACGTGTTCTTGAGGGCCACTTCAGGGTTCCAGAGCCGCACCGCTGCGACTTACTGCTAATGAATGTAAATAATTGGTGCTCTTAATTGAAGGGGAGGTCTTCATGAAGACTACATTAGAAGAGAGAGAAAAAATGATGAAAGGAGGCAGTGTTGATAGAGTCAGTTCTGCAATGCTCATCTGTTTGATTATGTGTGAGATTTATCTGCTGCAGTTCTCATGAATCAATCTATCTATCTATCTATCTATCTATCAGTCTGATTGTCTGTCTGTCTGTCGTTCGTTCTATCTATCCATTCATCCATCCGTCTCTCTGTCTGTCCGTCACCACTTTATTTAAAACACATCGAATCATCCTCCATGTCCTCAGGTCAAATATTTCACCATATTAAGACATAAAAGCTTTAAAGCCTCTTCAGTCTAAACTCTAATCGTAGCAGATTCTTCCAGAAACGCTTGAGTCACAATTCCATGAATTCAAATAACCTGTTTATTTCAGGATAATTGCAGGATGAGTCAGCGCAGGTGATGGGAAGTGTGTGTGTGTGTGTTAGGCTCCGCCCCCTGCTGCTCTCACACACCTCATGTATCCTCCTCATCCTCAGGTGAGCTCCACCTGCCACACCAGAACCACAACAAACCAGCACGGCTTCCTCTGCCCTTTGAACCTGACGGCACTCGCCACGCTTAACCGCGTCCAGAGAGCACAGCTTATTATTTTCTCTGCCTGAGGTGCTGGGAATGAATGTTAGCGTCTTTGCAGTCACATGTACAGTTTGCATTTTAGAAATGCAACATGAAAAAATGCATTGAAGCTGCACAATTAGTCCAAAAGTCACACCAGTGAGTCCACAAACTGGCCCAATTAGGTTAAATGTGCCGGGCTCAGGTGGAATCCACTCATCATTTTCAGCGTGAAACGGGATTAAATGCATCACGCTTGTTTTTTTAACCCCTCTGAACCGGACGTGAAGCTCGTGGATGGTGCTGTGGATTCAAGGCCAGCTGATAGAGTGTCTCATCTCACCTATTGAAATGCCACGCTGGTGGCCGAGCTGTGATTTATTCCTCTGTGAGTCCTTGGCTTTCCTGCAGAGAGGGCAACCCTCATTGTGTTAGGAGAATATGAGCATACTGCAGTTTATTGTGGTTCGGGTGAGGTGGGGAGAAAAGGGCTGGGACTTTAGTGAGCGATGATAAAACTGATGAAAAATCCAACAGATTTACATTGAATATCACTTAGAGACTTGAGGGTGCAGGGTTATTATCGTTTATGAAGATTAAAATATAAAGCCGTCATAAAATATAAAATGAAAAATGTAAAACTAAACAAAAAATGTTAACTAAAATAAGTTGATGTTCAAGCACTAAAATAAAAAAAATTAAAAAAAAACTTAAAATGAAAATAAATTAAACCTAAAAAAATATTGTAAAAATTATTATAAAAATTACAAAAACACAAAACAAAATAACTAAAAATTCAACTTAAATGTAACTAAAATGAAAACTGAAAATATTAAAATAAAACCTAGTTCAAAATATTATATAAATAATATAATAAAATAAGGCTGGACCTTATGACCAGCGTGAAATGACACACGGTAACCTCCTAAAATCTCTGAATCTCTCTGGATCAAGCTCTCATGCTGTTTCTGTCACAACAGATTCTGTGACCCAAATAGAATTACACAATTCACTTCAAATGTTGACATTTAACAAATGCTTTTGTTTTTGATTCTGATATTAAGCTGAGTTTGTGTTCTGACTGCTGCCTGCTTCAATTTACGTTTCTTGTCATGCAAATGTATTTGTTTATTTATTTATTCATTCATTTTATTGTTATTATTTATTTTGAACTTTTTTCCTCTGATTTATTTATTTATTTAAGTTAAAAAATGATTGCTTTGGTTTTTCCTGCTTCAGTTTACTTCTCTTGTCATGCAACTGGATATAGTTATGTATTTATTATAAACAAGCATCCTTATTATTGGCTTATATTTATGTGAGGAAAACTGTATATAAAATATATATATATACAGTATATATATAATTCACTCATACTGTGGGTTTGGTTCAGTATCACTTGCTCTACTGTAGTTTCCCATCTTTTGCACGATATCTAACTGTACGAGCGTTTGAAGTTCAGTTGTCCAGGCCATGTGAAGCTCCAGTATTGACCAGCGCTGTGTGAGCTCACTGGACTCGGAGCCGGAAGCTTTGATTTTACAGTAGTTAAAATTACACATTGATCTTTGGCCCTGCTTTCAGTGGGATTCTGGGTCACCTGAATCACGGCGGGTTTCTCGCTCGTCACGGTCCACAGGCCTGCTTTCTGACACCAGATCTGTGACTGAGAATCACTAAACACAATCTTCCTGATCAATGAAACAGCCGTCTGACGTCACAACAACAGCGCTGCTTAAAAATACAAGTGAAGGAGCAAAACATGGTGCTTCTCTTCAGCTAGTGACCCAATAACACACTTCTGTTTCCCAGAGAGCTCTCAAATGGGTTTTAAATTTCAACTTTGTCTCAAAAATGCCTTGAGAAATAATTTGAGTTCATATTTAGATCTGATTTAATTGCAGACTTTGGTTTTCATAGAGTTCTTAATTTTGTCTCAAAAAATTTAATGAGAAATATTTGAGTTCATATTGAGATTTGACTCGATTTCAGACTTTGGTTTTCATAGGGTTCTCATGTTTGTCTCAAAGTTCTGAGAAATATTTGAGTTCATATTGAGATGTCTGACTTTTGATTGCAGGCTTTGGTTTTCACAAAGTTCTACATTTTTTCCCAAAAATGCATTGAGAAATATTTGAGTTCATAATGAGATCTTGATTACAGGCTTTGGTTTCCACAAATTCTTAATTTTGTCTCAAACTATATATGTTGTTTTGTCTAAAATTTGAGAAATATTTGAGTTCATACTGAGACCTGATTTGATTGTAGGCTTTGGTTTCCATAGAGTTCTCAACTTTGTCTCAAATTTGAGAAATATGTGAGTTCATACTGAGACCTGATTTGATTGTAGGCTTTGGTTTCCATAGAGTTCTCACCTTTGTCTCAAATTTGAGAAATATGTGAGTTCATACTGAGACCTGATTTGATTGTAGGCTTTGGTTTCCATAGAGTTCTCACCTTTGTCTCAAATTTGAGAAATATGTGAGTTCATACTGAGACCTGATTTGATTGTAGGCTTTGGTTTCCATAGAGTTCTCACCTTTGTCTCAAATTTGAGAAATATGTGAGTTCATACTGAGACCTGATTTGATTGTAGGCTTTGGTTTCCATAGAGTTCTCACCTTTGTCTCAAATTTGAGAAATATGTGAGTTCATACTGAGACCTGATTTGATTGTAGGCTTTGGTTTCCATAGAGTTCTCACCTTTGTCTCAAATTTGAGAAATATGTGAGTTCATACTGAGACCTGATTTGATTGTAGGCTTTGGTTTCCATAGAGTTCTCACCTTTGTCTCAAATTTGAGAAATATGTGAGTTCATACTGAGACCTGATTTGATTGTAGGCTTTGGTTTCCATAGAGTTCTCACCTTTGTCTCAAATTTGAGAAATATGTGAGTTCATACTGAGACCTGATTTGATTGTAGGCTTTGGTCTCCGTAGAGTTCTCAACGTTGTCTCAAATTTGAGAAATATGTGAGTTCATATTGAGATATTAGCCTTGATTGCAGACTTTGGTTTTCATAGAGTTCTCAATTTCTTCCCAAAAATGCATTGAGAAATATTTGAGTTCATACTGAGACCTGATTTGATTGTAGGCTTTGGTTTCCATAGAGTTCTCAACTTTGCCTCAAATTTGAGAAATATGTGAGTTCATATTGAGATATTAGCCTTGATTGCAGATTTTGGTTTAGAGCTCTCATTTGTGTCTCAAAAATGTGAGAAATATCTGAGTCATATTGAGTTCTGACTCGATTGCAGGCTTTGATTTTTATGGAGTTCTCAACTTTGTCTCACACATTTGCTAAATATCTGAGTTAATATTGAGACTTGACAGGATTGTAGACTTTGTTTTTTAAGTTCTCAATTTTTCCTCAAAAATGTATTGAGAAATATTTGATTTCATAATGAGATCCAGTTTGATTGCACACTTTGTTTTTTTTTATATAAAGTTCTCAACTTTGTTTTAAAAATGTAATGAGGAATATTTTAGTTCATATTGAGATTTGAATCGATTTCAACCCTTTTATAGTGTTCTTTGTCTCAAAGTTCTGAGAAATATTTGAGTTCATATTGATACGCTTGACGTGATTGCAGGTTTTGGTTTAGAACTTTCAATTTTGTCTCAAAAATGTATTGAGAAATATTTGAATTCAGACCAGATCTGATTTGATAACAGGCTTTGGTTTGCATACGGTTCTCAACTTTGTTTAAAAAATGTAATTAGAAATATTTGAGTTCATATTGAGATTTGACTCGATTTCAGACTTTGGTTTTTATAGGGTTCTCATGTTTGTCTCAAAGTTCTGAGAAATATTTGAGTTCATATTGAGATGTATGACTTTTGATTGCAGGCTTTGGTTTTCACAGAGTTCTCAATTTTTCCCCAAAAATGCATTGAGAAATATTTGAGTTCATAATGAGATCTTGATTACAGGCTTTGGTTTCCACAAATTCTTAATTTTGTCTCAAACTATATATGTTGTTTTGTCTCAAATTTGAGAAATATTTGAGTTCATACTGATACCTGATTTGATTGTAGGCTTTGGTTTCCATAGAGTTCTCAACTTTGCCTCAAATTTGAGAAATATGTGAGTTCATATTGAGATATTAGCCTTGATTGCAGATTTTGGTTTAGAGATCTCAATTGTGTCTCAAAAATGTAAGAAATATCTGAGTTCATATTGAGTTCTGACTCGATTGCAGGCTTTGCTTTTTATGGAGTTCTCAACTTTGTCTCACAGATTTGCTAAATATCTGAGTTAATATTGAGACTTGACAGGATTGTAGGCTTTGTTTTTTAAGTTCTCAATTTTTCCTCAAAAATGTATTGAGAAATATTTGATTTCATAATGAGATCCAGTTTGATTGCAGACTTTGTTTTTTTTTTATATAAAGTTCTCAACTTTGTTTTAAAAATGTAATGAGGAATATTTGAGTTCATATTAAGATTTGAATCGATTTCAACCCTTTTATAGAGTTCTTTGTCTCAAAGTTCTGAGAAATATTTGAGTTCATATTGATACCCTTGACGTGATTGCAGGTTTTGGTTTAGAACTTTCAATTTTGTCTCAAAAATGTATTGAGAAATATTTGAATTCAGACTGAGATCTGATTTGATAACAGGCTTTGGTTTGCATACGGTTCTCAACTTTGTTTAAAAAATGTAATGAGAAATATTTGAGTTCATATTGAGATTTGAATTGATTTCAACCCTTTTATAGTGTTCTTTGTCTCAAAGTTCTGAGAAAGATTTGAGTTCATATTGAGATGTCTGACTTTTGATTGCTGGCTTTGGTTTTCATAGAGTTCTCAACTTTGTCTCAAAGTTTTATTCAGAAGCATTTGAGTTCATGTTCAGATCTGACTTGCTAGTTTTCATTGAGTTTTCAAATATGTTTTATCAAAGTTTCGACTTTGTCTCAAACTTTTTTCTCAATAGGAGAAATACAAGCAGACACAAACAGTACGGGTCAGTTAGTGACAAAATTTAATGTGAAAAATTTGAGTTCATAATGAGATCTCTGACCTTTGATTGCAGACATTGAGCATAGTTTGAGACACTGTTGAAATCTCTCTCTATAAAACCACTTATGCGTTTTTAAAATCAAAAGTTGTATCTGTTTGTTAGTTAATGCCCCGTGAACTAATCAGGGTCATTATAGTTAACTAAAACTACACTGAAACTACATTCCTAAACAGAACAAACAAACAAACAAACAAACATAAATAAATAAAATAAACATTAACTGAAATAAAATTAAATATTTAAAGATCTTAAACTTATTTTATTTCAGCTGTAAAGCAACATTTCTCATTTTCATTAACTTGATGTACTAAAATTACTAAAACTGAAATACATTTAATAAAAAATGTAGTTGTATTAAAAACAATAACTAATAAAAATTAGTGCTGTCAAACGATTAATCGCGATTAATTGCATCCAAAATAAAAGTTTTTGTTTACATGATATATGTGTGTATACTGTGTAATATTTATTATGTATATATAAATACAAATACATGCATGTATATATTTAAGAAAAATGTTATGTTAATATATTAAATATATTTCTATATAATATAAAATATAAGAATATGAATATATAAATGCATAAACATGTAAATATTTTCAAAAAATATACTGCATGTGTTTGTATTTATATATACATTATAAATATACACAGTACACATAAATATATAATGTAAAGAAAAACTTTTATTTTGGATGCGATTAATCGCGATTAATCGTTTGACAGCACTAATACATGAACGAATAATGAAAAATTGTGGTTTTATTAACTAAGAACTAAGATGTTAGTTCATGTTGATTCATGCATTAGAACGAATGTTAACATGAAACTTTATTAAAGTGTTGCTGGCTATTTCTAAGACGTAACTCGGGAAAACGAAGGTGGAGAGTCACTGGAAGGTTTGGCGGTTCTCACCTCTCCTGTGACCTCTGGGCTTCAGCGGCAAACGCAATTATTGAAAAGTCAGCAAGAGGCTTACGAATAATTTACCGTTTACAGTGTTATCAAGTGAACTTAACACTGTCTCGGAAACTGTGATCCACAGAGGAAATGTAACCGGAGCAGCGTGTCCCCTATTAGGATGCCAAGTGCGTATTTGTGACGTCTAACCTGAGACAGAACCACTTCAGCTGCAAATCACACAGACAGACTTTGGATCTGTGTTCTGTGAGGTTTATGGGTTCATCTTTGTAGCTAATCAATACTGTAATTGTTTTATGTTGTATATTTGTTTGAATGCACTTCAAGCACACATTTAAAGACTTTACTGTGTAATTTATTGATTAATATTAAGCATAATGCGGCTAAAAATAACAGCACTTGTGCAAATAAATGTCAACAAATGGACACTACTGTTCAAAAGCTTGAGGTCAGCAAGAAATAAACACTTTTATTCAGCAAGGATGCATTAGTGTTATTTTAGCGTAATTGAGATGCTATTATAGTTTTAATCAGGGTTATAACGTACTTTATTTCAGCTAGTTTCCTAGGCAAAATTTTATATAGACTATATGGACATATTTAAAAAAGAAAAATGACACGACAAATATTTCTAAAACTTTAATACATTTCTAAAACTAAAATTAATAAAAAATAAATAAATACCAATTTAAAATATTAATAAAAAGTGATACTAAAATAACCCTGGTTTTTATTAATATTTTCAATTAATTTTTTATTTTTGTATTTTCTGTTTTCATTTTAATGAAGTTGAAGTTGTAGTAATTATGTCATTTTTAATTATTTTAGTTTTTATTCATTTAATTTAGTGCATTAAGCCAAACTAAATGAAAATTATAAGTATCGGCTTTTATTTATTTACTTACTTACTTACTATAATAACCCTGGCATTAAATTTATAAAAAGTGACACTAATAAACAGTAAATGCTTTTTTTTTTAATTTATTTTTTTACTCTCTGTTCATCTGGGAATCCTGAAAAAATAACAGTTTCCACAAAAATATTGTGCAGCACAACTGTTTTCAACATTGATAATAATCAGAAATGTTTCTCGAGCAGCAAATCAGCATATTAGAATGATTTCTGAAGATCATGTGACACTGAAGACTGGAGGAATGATGCTGAAAATTCAGCGCTGCATCACAGAAATAAATTACAGTTTAACAGATAATCACACAGAAAACAGCTGTTTTAAATTGTAATAGTATTTCAAATTTTTACAGCATTTTTGATCAAATTAACGCAGCCTCGGTGAGCAGAAGAGATCTTACTGTTCCCAAACCTCCAGATTACAGTATTTTAAGAGTGCGGTGACAGATGTGCGTCTGTAAACACAGCCAGAGGGAAGGTGATCTGATCTCGCTCTGAACTAGTAGAGTTTCCTAATGCAAACATCACTGTTATAGTCATGCATAAATGCAGTATTTCAGTGTGAAGCACAATGTGCATCGAGTACAGAATCAGTGCCGGTGAGTTTTGCAGTCAAACCCCACGCACTCTCTGCAAGCATCTACAGCAGCAATTTAGCAATATGCCATGTTTACAAGAGCTGATGTTAATTTAGTCTCTAATTAACCTTTGAGCGGCGCAGCCCGCCGTTGCTCTGATATTTGTGACTCTGAAGTGAGGTTTGCACCAGGGCAACGGCAGCAGCAGCAGCTCTCAGGAACAATGCCACGCCGTGTGATTGAACATGTGACTCCACATCTCGCTTTTGTGCAGGTGACCGAAACAATGTGCTGCTATGGCAACAGTTTTGGCCCACAGACAGCCGACAGGGCAGCTGCACGCTCTGAATCAGACTCTCTTTCATGTGCATTTGAGTTTTCACATGGGGATGTTGTTATATTTTGTTTGCATGACATTGTGATTTAGCTTAATCCGTCGTGGTTTACAGTAGCTCAACTCTTGGTATTGCAAATGTAAAGAATCCCTCTGGATGGGTTTAGCATTTTATTTCATGAATTAAAAATACTGAACATTTACATTGCCTTGATGGTATGCATTTTTATTTTGTTTTATGCAATTAAACACTAGGAATTTATATTATTTCTGCAGTGTATGACTTACATTGCATTGAAGATATACTTTTAAATTTGTTTTATTAATGCATTCAAATACTAGATTTATATATTATTTTTCACATTGCATTTATGTACATTTAAATTTTATTTCATGCATTCAAATACTAGATATTTATACTGTCTCTGCAGTGTATGGCTTACAGTGCATTGAAGATATATGTATGATTTATTTTATTTTATTTTATTTATTTTATTTTATTTCATACAATCAAATATTGTATATAGACTTTAATATTGTTTCTTACATTGCATTGAAAACACACATTTTTATTTTATTTAATGCATTCAAATACTAGACATTTATATTATTTCTGCAGTGTATGACTTACATTTTATTGAAGATATTTTTTTTTCATTTTATGCATTCAGATACCAGACATTTACAGTATTTCTTACATTGCATTGAAGATATACTTTGTCAATTTTATTTAATGCATTTAAATACTAGACTTTTATATTATCTCTTACATTGCATTGGAGATATAATTCTTTAATTGTATTTAATGCATTTAAATGTTAGACTTTTATATTATTTTTTTGCTATATTATTTTTTTTATCTATCATCTATCTATCTATCTATCTATCTATCAATACTAGACTTTTATTTCTTATATTTCATTAAAGATATACTTCAAGCTCTAAAATATTTTATTTTGTAGAAATTGCTTTTTGTGAAAACAAAGTATTTTTAAAATCACAAACTGGTGATTGATTGGTAATAAAAGTATAAACCAAGAAGAACGTTCAGTTATTAAATCATGGAATTAATTTTTTATTTTTATTTTATATAACTATTTTAATAGATTTTATTTAATTATTTGAATACATTGAAAGTTAGCAGATATGTCATTAATTGTCATTATGCTTAAATTAGACACAACAAAGTTGGAAATAAGCTAAAAAAGTAAAAATGAAGATTTAGTTAAAAAAAATCTTTTTTTAGCTAAAATCATATTTCTTTGCCATTTCTATTCACGAACAAACCAGGGTCCTCATGATGTTGCATAACCTGCATATACTGTAAAATGTGTGTGTGTGTGTGTGCTTGTGTTTTGCTTCAGAAAAATGGCACAGAGTGTTAATATTATTAGCTTGACATTTCTGTGAAATCTGTGTTTTGTAAGCTCTGTTTTGTGAGAAATCTTGTGTAATTGAGTGTCCTCAGGGAAGGGGATTCCGAGCGTCAGACTTTTAATAATTTTGATTGGCTTCTTTCATTCATGAACTGCAGCCGAACAATTATTGGCAGGAAATTGCAGCTGCTCACGACGCTAGAGTTGATTATCAGAGTGTGTGTGTAATCAAACACACACACACACAGTCCATTGAGCGAGGCCTGTCGACCCCCTCGGAGTGTGTAGGTGGTAGATGTGACATTTAAAACCAGTTCCACATCTCACCTGCTGTTTACAGGCCTCACAGTGACAAAACCGCCCCGTGTCACAGAACATGAGACCTTTACACAAGAACTGCAGCCTGACTCAGACGGATCTGATTCTGAGCAGCTATAGAGCTCGACTGCCTACACGCAGTAGAACAGAAGAATAAAGTCATGCTGCGGTGCTTTGAGGACTAGTTAGGCGACTCTGTCATCGTTTACTCATTCCACACCTGTATGTCGCTCTTTCTGCTGCGCCGCACAAAACATCTGACGCTCTTCACTCTCATAGCGTGAAGGTGTGCGCTGACACGATGCTGTCAGACTCATGAAAGCAGCACAAAAGCATCACAGATGATCGTTTATAGAACATTAGTGCACAAGTGGATTATTGTTGGTTTTGTGGAGAATGCCGGCCTCTGCTTACTGTAAACATTCATTGCACTGTAACTGTTCTTCAAAAATGGCTTTTTTTGCATGATGATGAAAGTCTCAGGGTTTTAAAGGGTTTTAAAATTATTGATTTAATTTGTTTCTTTGACAGATGTCATTTTTACTGAAGAACAAGGTTCTCACTGTATGAGATCATTTTGAAAGTGTAATTTCTGGACCTGGAAAAGTCATGAAAAGTGTAGAACATTCAGTTATTAGAATTACAAAATTTAGTTATTTATAAATATTTATTATTTATTTATAGTTATTTGTTTTATTATTTATTAAATTGCCACTCGTTTCTGTAAATAAAAAGTTAGAAAATAAGCAGATTTATCATTAATTAAATTAATTAAAACATTAATTAAAAATAACACAAGACAAGGTTAAAATCAAGATTTAGTAAGCTAAAATAGTTTTATTTTAATTTGTTTCCTTAACAGCTGTGATTTCTATGTGTGAGTATACACACACACACACACACACAAATAAGTAATAAAATAAGTTTTTCTACATTTTTCATTCCCTCAGTCTCGGTCACTCTCGACGTCACGTCGGATGACCCACGAATTGGGATCTCGCTTAGAGAGACCAATCCACTTCGAGTGTAAACTAACTAAGCCAATGCACATTGGCATGTGATTATTGCATCCAGCTGTCGCTGATCACAGCGTGAGTATAAGTAGGCAGCTGGTGCAGCGCATATTCAGCTTTTCGCTTCAGAGCCGAGCGGTCTCATCATTCTGCTCCTGTTCTTCTGCATCAGTGAAACTACGAGTTCGAGTACAAGCATGCTCTTAGGAAGCTCTCGTGCTGGTGGTACGGCGCTTCAGCGGCGGTGGTTCTTCCCCTGTCGAGTGGGTTGCACTCATCAGGCTGCACTACCCCCTGTTTGTGTTGCAGGCGGCCATCTCCCCTTTCCGCTTCAGCACACTAAAAGAGTAGTTATAAAAGAGCATTCACGGGTGGAACGTCTTTTTAAAGACACGTCAGATGCCCTTCCATCCGTGCGTTTCTGGATGCGGTCGTTACCTGGCGCCGGGTGATGGTCACGATCACTGCCTCTCGTCTCTGGGCATTAAGCAAGCTGAGGTGGCTTTCGTGGACGAGTCATGCTCCCATTGCGGGAAAATGACCATCTCGGAGTTGCAGACCAGACTTCGTTTCCTGCAAAGGGGCGGGGTGCCCGTGCCGCTGCCCAGATCTAGGGTTCCCCCTGGCGGCAGCCGGGGGGGGCGCTACCTCTGGTAGCGTCTGGACTGGTCTTACGCTGATGGTGAGGAATTCCCCTCCGAGGAACCAACCTCCGAGGGCTCCTCCTTCCGCCGGCACTTCACAGCCAGTGGAGCTGCCGAGAGAACAGGCTGGACCCTCCCGGGGGGTACCACTTGTATCTTTCGGTGCTCCCCCCGATGATCGGATGTCGATTGCTGCTTCGGAGGGTGAGCCAGACCTTTCTGGAGAGGATGATCCGGCGGCGCTGCCGCCATCTGGGCGGCCAGCGGTGCCGGATTCGGATCCGGAAATTATGGCTATGCTTTCCCGGGCCGCCAAGAACCACCTGGCGGGGGAAGCCGTCGCTCCCCTCCTGGACCTGTAGGTACTCGTCGGCCCTGACCGGCAGTGCTTATGCGGCCTGCGGAGAAGTTGCCTCTGCCCTACACACCATGGCGTTGTTGCAGGTTCATCAGGCCAAGGCACTGAAGGACCTGCACGAGGGTGTGAGACAGACAAGACACAATTCTTGAACGCCCCCGTGTCCCAGACCGGCCTGTTCGACGACGCAGTGGAGAACTTCGCCCAGCAGTTCTCCGCTGCCCAGAAGCAGCCATCTGAGGCCATCAGGCACATCCTGCCCCAGCGTGCAGCTGCTGCCTCCACCCGGCCGCCGGCGGCAGTGCCTCAGCCTGTTCGTCGCCGAGGGCGGCCCCCTGCCACCGCGCAGCATACGCAGCAGCCTCCAGCAAAGCAGCGCCGTGGAGCCGGTCGCAGGGCAGCCACCCTGCCCGTCCAGGCCCCCGCCAAACCTGGTGGCAAGAGCAAGAGGCCCTGAGACGGGCGACCCAGAGATGGAGGGACCTGTTCTTTGGGAGATGGTGAACGCACCACTCCCTCCCCCGGAGGAGAGCCGGGCGGAGAATCTTTTGTTTCTTTTTTCCCCGCCACTGACTTCACGGTCTGTGGTACCCAAAAACTTGACAAAAGAGCAATTTCCTCTATCTCTGGGTCCCCAGCGGGGACAGGGAGCTGTGGACGGGCCAGTCTCGGATCACACTCACCCTCCTCTCTCGCCAGTGAGCAGCTGTGGGCGGATCGAGAGTGCGGTCAAACGTACTACTCATGCACCCTCTGCCCGAACGCAGGTGAGTGTTGCACACACGCTGACCCCACTTCGGACCAGCAACGAGATGCCCGGGCCGGGTCCCTGCGTTCCCCCTCGCTGCGGGTACGTCGGTGGTTCCGTTGGTGCCACTTGTACGGTTTCTGGTCACCGGGTCCAAGTCACACCGGCCTGCCGCCAAACCTTCACCCCGTGGTCAGACCTAGCGTTTCTCCGGGCAGGAGTGCCCCTAGAACAGGTCTCCGGGCATACTGTGGTTCACATGGATGCCTCAACCACCGGCTGGGCGGCCACGTTTGACGGGCTTGCAGTGTCAGGGGTTTGGACGGGCCCCCAACTGCACACATATAGTCGTTCATTTTTTTATAAAAAAAAGAAAAATTTAAACCTTTTTTAACGTGTAAATTTTTTATCTAGTAGAAATTGCTATTGCTGTGAATTAAAAAAATATCATAAACTAGGGAAGTCATGGAAATTCATTTGTAGTCAAAAGTGTAAATCATGAACAACAGTCAGTCATTGGAATTATCAAATTAAATTATAATTGTTGTATTTAATTGTTTTAATATATTTCCATTTTTAGTTTCTGTAAATTAAAAGATTGAAAATGAGCAGCTTTTTCATTATGGCAGAAGCTTTGTCATGAATCAGAACATCTTCAAAAAGCTTTAGAAATGCTGGTTTGGAGCTTATAATAGAAGAGCTGCTGGTTTGAGTCAAACTACAAGTGGATTTGCAGAGATTGAGTGTGTTCTTCACAGCTCTTCTCTGAGTGCTGTGCTTCTTCTCCTCTCCTCAGGTCTTGAACCTCTTCTTGGCGTTGCTCCTGAGCTCCTTCTGCGCAGACAACCTCTCATCTCCGGACGAGGATGGCGAAATGAACAACCTGCAGATCGCCATCGCTCGCATCCAGCGCGGGATGCTGTGGCTCCGGCAGGCGCTCTGCGACTTCTTCAACGGGAACTTCAAGCGGCGCCGGCAGAAGGCCAAGGAGGCCAAAGCCATGCTGAAGCTGAAGAGACTGAGCCAGCAGACGCACTGGGCCGAGGGCAACGGGACAGCCGTCATCGAGCGCGCCTCGGAGGACGACAGCTACATGACCAACCCCACCCTCACCATCAGCGTCCCCATCGCGCCCGGAGAGTCCGACCTGGAGTTCCCCGAGGAAGAGGAGGAGGAGGAGGAGGAAGATGAGGCCAGCGAGAGCGAGGAGGAGGAGCGAGAGGAGACCAAACCGGTGAGTGAAAGAAACTGAATCATGCACACTTACCAGGGCTAATTACGTCTTATATATGGGTCAAAGACGTTAAGATGTCCGCATCAAAAGAAATTTACAAAAGTGATTTTATGTCCATAGAAAGCACGTTAAATTTTTTAACATTTATTTGTTTTGGGCCATTATGCTTTGGCACCAGTGTTGGTTAAATTACTCTAAAAACTTAATTAATTACAAGTGAAATATATGCATGCATGCGTGTGTATTTATTTATACATAATATTTATTTATACATAATATACATAATAAATATACACAGTACACACAAATATATTATGTAAACAAAATATTTTATTTTGGATGCGATTAATCACGATTAATCATTTGACAGCACTACTTACTACTAATTACTTTCTAAATCCTATATCAACCTCGACAAGTTAATGAATGATACAAGGATAGACATGAAACCTTCTTTTAATTCTTTCAAATAAATAATACATAACTACAGAAATTATTCTGGTCACACTTTAGATTAGCGTCCAATTCTCACTATTAACTAACTATTAACTATGAAATAACTATACTTTTGCCCCGATATACTCCTAATTACTGCTTATTAATATTTAGTAAAGTAGTTGTTGACAATTATGTTTAAGAATAGGATAGAAATTGGGTAGGATTAAGGATTTAGAATAAGGTCTTGCAGAATAAGACATTAATTAATATGTGCTTTTTAAATAATAATAAACAGGCAATATCCCAGTGATACACTGTATGTATATAACATACAATGTGAAATATAGCATGATTTGGGAGCAGTGTTATATTAGTGTTATTTATATACTGTTATTTATATTTATTAACGTTTATATTAATATTTTGAATTCAATACATTTTTATATTTTCATTTTCATTTTAGTATTCATATTTTATGCTTTTGTCACTTTAATTTTGTCAAGCTACACATTTATTTTTTATATTTTTAGTTTTCATGTCAATTTTATTTTAATTTATTAGTTTTTTATAGTAATTTGATGTGCTTTTGTCACTTACATTTTTTGTCAATTGAAACATTTTTTATGTATTTTCTGTTTCAATGTAAAAAAAATTGTACATTTGTAGTATTTTTATTTTTTAGTAATTTTATGTGCTTTTGTCACTTTAAGTTTTTAAAGTGAAACAGTTATTTTTATTTTTGTTTTTAAGTTTTAATATTACATTTATTTTATTTTTGTCACTTTCATTTTGTCAAGCTAAATAGTTATTTTTATATTTTCAGTTATAATGTTAATTTTATTTTATTTTTTTAGTAATTTTATGTGCTTTTGTCACTTTCATTTTGTCAAGCTAAGCAGTTTTTATATTTTCACTTTCACTTTCCTTTATTTTAATCTTTAGTATTCTTGTTTTTAGTCATTTTTAGCTAATTTTCGCTTTAATTTTTGTCAAGCTACAGTAAACAGTTTTTATATTTTCACTTTTCATGTTTATTTTATTCTAGTATATAAAGTACACTTTAATCTTGTCAAGCTGAACAGTTTTTTATATTTACCATTTTATTTATTTATTT